>NC_088214.1:4138977-4149982 GCF_036934945.1 Oncorhynchus masou masou
TGACACATGGGGGACACATGGAGGACACAAGGGGGACACATGGAGGACACATGGGGGACACATGGAGGACACAAGGGGGACACATGGAGGACACATGGGGGACTCATGGAGGACACATGGAAGACACAAGGGGGACACATGGAGGACACATGGAAGACACAAGGGGGACACATGGGGGACACATAGAGGACACATGGGGGACACATGGGGGACACATGGAGGACACCTGGGGGACACATGGAAGACACAAGGGGGACACATGGAAGACACATGGAGGACACATGGGGGACACATGGGGGACACATGGGGGACACATAGAGGACACATGGGGGACACATGGGGGACACATGGGGGACACATGGAGGACACATGGAGGACACATGGAGGACACATGGAGGACACATGGGGACACATGGAGGACACATGGGGGACACATGGGGGACACATGGAGGACACATGAGGACCCCGGACTTACAGGAAGAAAACAAAAAAAAGTCCAACGGAACACATGACCAACCTGTTGAAAATGCTACTCAGTTCTCTTCTACCAAAACCCTTCCAACCAGCAGATCCAGGAGCTGTTTACGAGACGTCCTAGCGTTCAGCCATACTGACACTTTATGGCGTAGATTCAGTACAAAAATCAGCTGCATCCATTGATGTTTTACCCTTATTGGAGCTGGGCAATATGGACAGAAACCCAATATACATTTTGATAAATTGCCTGATTTGATGTGTAAATGATAAATAGAACAAAAAACGTTTATAACAATCTGCTCCACATTGTGTTTTTAAACGATCCTTTAAACTTACTGGTTGTAGTCCTCAATCGTCCCGTTAAAAATCACCCGTTTTAACAAACTGATTCTTAGTTAAAACTTCACGTTTCTCTAATATAGGCTACTTGTGGTAATGAACGACAGCAGCAAAAATGCGTGCGATAAGTGATCAGTGTGGTTGGTGCTGGTCATCAGCCTTTAGTCCTAGTTCATTACAATTCCTGTGTACGTTTCCTCTCGTCGCATCTCTGCAGATCACATTTTTACACTGTTTTATGGAGATCCTTTCAATGCACAGCAGCATCTGATGGAAACATACACAGCAACATCCCCAAAGTGAAATCTATTGTCGTGTTGACTATACAGTACTTTATAGTCCTGTCTCTTCAGAGTTGGGCCCATATTTAAAAAGTGTTTTATAATATATTTTTTTATTATAATGAATAAAGATTAGAGGGAATAGGAGGAACCTGATCTTTGCTCATTGATAGGACAAATCTGACCTAAGTTTTCTCTCCCCTGGTCATGATCCAGACACTGGTCTGATCATTTGTTTTCCACCTCTCTCTTTCTGCTGTTTCTCTCTGCTCTCTGCTCTCTCTCTCTGACCTCTCTCTCTCTCTGCTCTCTCTGCTTTCTGCTCTCTCTGCTTTCTGCTCTCTCTGCTCTCTGCTCTCTCTCTCTCTGACCTCTCTCTCTCTCTGCTCTCTCTGCTTTCTGCTCTCTCTGCTTTCTGCTCTCTCTGCTTTCTGCTCTCTCTGCTTTCTGCTCTCTCTGCTCTCTGCTCTCTCTCTCTCTCTGACCTCTCTCTCTCTCTGCTTTCTGCTCTCTCTGCTTTCTGCTCTCTCTGCTCTCTGCTCTCTCTCTCTCTCTCTGACCTCTCTCTCTCTCTGCTTTCTGCTCTCTCTGCTTTCTGCTCTCTCTGCTTTCTGCTCTCTCTGCTTTCTGCTCTCTCTGCTCTCTGCTCTCTCTCTCTCTCTGACCTCTCTCTCTCTCTGCTCTCTCTGCTTTCTGCTCTCTCTGCTTTCTGCTCTCTCTGCTCTCTGCTCTCTCTCTCTCTCTGACCTCTCTCTCTGACCTCTCTCTCTCTCTGCTCTCTCTGCTTTCTGCTCTCTCTGCTTTCTGCTCTCTCTGCTCTCTGCTCTCTCTCTCTCTCTGACCTCTCTCTCTCTCTGCTCTCTCTCTGCTCTCTGCTCTCTCTCTGACCTCTCTCTCTCTCTGCTCTCTCTCTCTGCTCTCTCTGCTTTCTGACCTCTCTGCGCTCTCTCTGCTCTCTCTCCTCTCTCTCTACTGTCTCTCTCTGCTCTCTTTCTGCTCTCTCTGCTCTCTTCTCTCGCTGCTCTCTTCTCTCGCTGCTCTCTCTCTCTCTCTCTCAGAAATGCCCAGAAATGGTCGATAGTGCACATCTGGCAATAAAAACAAGTGATACCTACCAAAGACAGAATGACCAGTCGTTAAACACTTTCCCTCACTAAGAAACACACTGCACACTGCTCATTGTGGTCACTGAGTGTTCTCATGCAGTGAGGGAAAGGAATGTAACAATGCCTCCTGGCCCGGACTTGAATAATGCAGTTCCCATATTTCTCGGGTTGTGATTGGTGGCAACGAGTGGTGGGATCATTGTTGTAGAACTGCAGGATGTCCTGAGGAAGACGCTCAGCGCTCCGGCCTCTACAGGGGCCTCTACAGCACGGCAACATTCAGGGGCAGGGCCAAGAGGCACCTCTATATACTTCTCTTACACCCCATTGGTCTCCTGAGGTGCTGCCCAGGCCTGGAACGTGGTTAACGTTGGCTGTGGATTGCTCCCTCCTCTCCACCCCCTTCCGAAGGTACCAGTAGACAAGAATGTATTTGTTAGAGGGACTGAACAGCAACAGAGAGATTTGGCTCAGCAGCCACGCTAAGAACCAGGAGGTATCAGAGTGTTAGCTCAGCAGCCACGCTAGAACCAGGAGGTATCAGAGTGTTAGCTCAGCAGCCACGCTAGAACCAGGAGGTATCAGAGTGTTAGCTCAGCAGCCACGCTTAGAACCAGGAGGTATCAGAGTGTTAGCTCAGCAGCCACGCTAGAACCAGGAGGTATCAGGGTGTAAGCTCAGCATACGCTAGAACCAGGAGGTATCAGGGTGTAAGCTCAGCAGCCACGCTAGAACCAGGAGGTATCAGGGTGTAAGCTCCAGGTTGATTGACTGAGCAGGCGGGGACAGGTGAGAGAAAGAAACAGACCGGGGTAAGTTTTACGATGGTCGTTTTGAAGGTTTTCTCAGTGTTCGTCGATGAGTTTTTAAGCTGCCTGAGTCGTTTCCTGTGGCGGGGAGACAGGAAGTGAAGATGGATTTCTGTCTTCTCTCTCTCTCTCTCTCTGTCTCTGTCTCTGTCTTTCTCTTTGGGCTGCTTTCTGCAAATGTCCTCTCTCTTACTGAACTGAACTGTTTCCTGAGTGAGAACGCTTAACGTGCGTCGACGTCTTCTCGAAAGATTTGTCGACACTTCGTTGTCCAAAAAACATTTGGACAGCATATTTTCGGGATTGCTAACAGGTACGGAAATATGTCTGTAATGTTGACAGGCTCAGTGAGTATGTGACCTGCGTTAAAGGGGTTTGATTGACAGATTGGAAACCTATATTACCACAGGATAATAGATTGGAGAGATGGTGTGTTTTGCACCATTCGGTTCTACTCTTCAAAAAAGATTTTCAATACATTTTTTGGGACACATAGAAAGATGTCCCAAATGGACATCCTTGACTGTGTTTCTGTTAGTCTCTATGTACTGTATTTCTATATCTCTGTGTTTCTGTTAGTCTCTATGTACTGTATGTCTATATCTCTGTGGTCCTGTTAGTCTCTATGTACTGTATTTCTATATCTCTGTGTTTCTGTTAGTATCTATGTACTGTATGTCTATATCTCTGTGGTCCTGTTAGTCTCTATGTACTGTATGTCTATATCAGTGTGTTCCTGTTCGTCTCTATGTACTGTATGTCTATATCTCTGTGTTCCTGTTAGTCTCTATGTACTGTATGTCTATATCAGTGTGTTCCTGTTAGTCTCTATGTACTGTATGTCTATATCTCTGTGGTCCTGTTAGTCTCTATGTACTGTATGTCTATATCTCTATGTTCCTGTTAGTCTCTATGTACAGTATGTCTATATCAGTGTGTTCCTGTTAGTCTCTATGTACTGTATGTCTATATCTCTGCGTTCCTGTTAGTCTCTATGTACTGTATGTCTATATCAGTGTTTTCCTGTTAGTCTCTATGTACTGTATGTCTATATCTCTGTGTTCCTGTTAGGCTCTATGTACTGTATGTCTATATCTCTGTTCCTGTTAGTCTCTATGTACTGTATGTCTATATCAGTGTGTTCCTGTTCGTCTCTATGTACTGTATGTCTATATCTCTGTGGTCCTGTTAGTCTCTATGTACTGTATGTCTATATCTCTGTGGTCCTGTTCGTCTCTATCTACTGTATGTCTATATCTCTGTGGTCCTGTTAGTCTCTATGTACTGTATGTCTATATCTCTGTGGTCCTGTTAGTCTCTATGTACCGTATGTCTATATCTCTATGTCCCTGTTAGTATCTATGTACCGTATGTCTATATCAGTGTGTTCTGTTAGTCTCTATGTATTGTATGTCTATATCTCTGTTCCTGTTAGTCTCTATGTACTGTATGTCTATATCAGTGTGTTTTAACACTTCTGCCCAGTTTATTGTTGAAAGGGACCATCCCATCACAGTTTCCTCACTATCTGCTCCCCAACAGAAAGAGAGGAAGTTATGAAATGTAGCCTATTTTTAAATGCTTAACCTTTCCCAATGAATGAAGTCATTCTACTGTGTTGATCTCATAAGGACTACCGTGCTACTTGTTATCTACTGTGTTGATCTGATAAAGACTACCGTGCTACTTGTTATCTACTGTGTTGATCTAATAAGGACTACCGTGCTACTTGTTATCTACTGTCAAATCAAATCAAATTTTATTTGTCACATACACATGGTTAGCAGATGTTAATGCGAGTGTAGCGAAATGCTTGTGCTTCTAGTTCCGACAATGCAGTAATAACCAACAAGTAATCTAACTAACAATTCCTAAACTACTGTCTTATACACAGTGTAAGGGGATAAAGAATATGTACATAAGGATATATGAATGAGTGATGGTACAGAGCAGCATAGGCAAGATACAGTAGATGGTATCGAGTACAGTATATACATATGAGATGAGTATGTAAACAAAGTGGCATAGTTAAAGTGGCTAGTGATACATGTATTACATAAGGATGCAGTCAATGATAGAGTACAGTATATACGTATGCATATGAGAAGAATAATGTAGGGTAAGTAACATTATATAAGGTAGCATTGTACTGTATGTGCTACTTGTTATCTACTGTGTTGATCTAATAAGGACTACCGTGCTACTTGTTATCTACTGTGTTGATCTCATAAGGACTACCGTGCTACTTGTTATCTACTGTGTTGATCTCATAAGGACTACCGTGCTACTTGTTATCTACTGTGTTGATCTCATAAGGACTACCGTGCTACTTGTTATCTACTGTGTTGATCTCATAAGGACTACCGTGCTACTTGTTATCTACTGTGTTGATCTAATAAGAACTACCGTTCTGCTTGTTATCTACTGTGTTGATCTCATAAGGACTACCGTGCTACTTGTTATCTACTGTGTTGATCTCATAAGGACTACCGTGCTGCTTGTTATCTACTGTGTTGATCTAATAAGGACTACCGTGCTACTTGTTATCTACTGTGTTGATCTCATAAGGACTACCGTGCTACTTGTTATCTACTGTGTTGATCTAATAAGAACTACCGTTCTGCTTGTTATCTACTGTGTTGATCTCATAAGGACTACCGTGCTACTTGTTATCTACTGTGTTGATCTCATAAGGACTACCGTGCTACTTGTTATGACTTTGTTGTGTGTTTCACTCTTCTTCTTGTCGATAACATACGGCTCTGTCCGTCTGTGTGTGTTTTGTTTTTTAGTTTAATGACCAGGTTAAACTCTACGGCTGCTTTTGTTGCCTGTTTGCTGGCTGGTTGATGAATGGTGATTTGGTCTTTCTGTTGAATTTCTCATGTGAGTTTTGAATCCCTTTCCAACAGGCATTAACTTCACGGAAGTGAACCAAGACAAGAAAAAGGTTATATTCGGCGAGATCTACACGTCCATTGACAGTTTGGCATTCACATTTGGCAATGTGTGAGTACGACGTTTGTTTACCTTTTCAACGCCGTTGGCTTTGAGTGCCTCTTTGTCACAGAGCCAAGGATTTACCAGGGATTGTGGGAAAGATTTAGACCTAAGCCTGCTAACAGGGAAAAAAACATTACATTTCTTGTAAACAGTAGAATTAATTTTAAAAAAGGTTCATATTTACTATGTCACCACAACATTTTATTTATTTAAACTGAGCATTGTTAGTTGACGGTATAAATAAATATGTAATAACTTTTAGTGTTTGACACTTGTCTTTTACGCTATGGTCTTGGACACCTGACATTGTTATTTAATGGCATAGATATGTTATAATCTTTAGTCTCGGATCTTTAGTTTCGTTAATCTTGCTCACATGACGTTGTTATTTATGCTGACTCGTCCTCTCCCTCCTCAGAGTGTCTGACTTCCTTATGGGAGATGTGGACAGCCAATCAGGGTTGGGGATCCCCCAGACCAGAAGAAGCAGGGTAAGCCAATCAGGACTCACACGTCAAGGGTGCATTCGGGAAATGCTTGAAATGTCGGCTGAACAGTGTTGAATTGAATGTTTAGTTTACTGAACCGTATCAGTCGAGTATATAAAAGAGCAAAAGTGCAATATGTTGGTAGACTATAAAATGTGTGTATTTTGTTTCATTTCTAGTCCTTTGAGAACCTCTCTGTGGATTCTGGGGGGTATGTTCCAGAGAAGAAAGGCCTTGTGGGTAAGTGTCTCGCTTCACTCCTTCCTCTTTCTCTTTCTTTTATGGTTTCTCTTCTTTCCCCCTCCTCCTTCTTCTTCCTGTTTCACTCTTCTTCCTGTTTCACTCTTCTTCCTGTTTCACTCTTCTTCTTGTTTCACTCTCCTTCTTGTTTCACTCTCCTTCTTGTTTCACTCTTCTTCCTGTTTCACTCTTCTTCCTGTTTCACTCTTCTTCTTGTTTCACTCTCCTTCTTGTTTCTCTCTTCTTGTTTCACTCTTCTTGTTTCTCTCTTCTTGTTTCACTCTTCTTGTTTCACTCTCCTTGTTTCTCTCTCCTTGTTTCACTCTTCTTGTTTCTCTCTTCTTGTTTCTCTCTTCTTGTTTCTCTCTTCTTGTTTCACTCTTCTTCTTGTTTCACTCTTCTTCCTGTTTCACTCTCCTTCTTGTTTCTCTCTTCTTGTTTCACTCTTCTTCTTGTTTCACTCTTCTTGTTTCTCTCTTATTGTTTCTCTCTTCTTCTTGTTTCACTCTTCTTCTTGTTTCACTCTTCTTCTTGTTTCACTCTTCTTCTTGTTTCACTCTTCTTCTTGTTTCACTCTTCTTGTTTCACTCTTCCTGTTTCTCTCTTCTTCTTGTTTCTCCCTTCTTCTTGTTTCACTCTTCTTGTTTCACTCTTCCTGTTTCACTCTTCTTCTTGTTTCTCTCTTCTTCTTGTTTCACTCTTCTTCTTGTTTCACTCTTCTTGTTTCACTCTTCCTGTTTCACTCTTCTTCTTATTTCTCTCTTCTTCTTGTTTCACTCTTCTTCTTGTTTCACTCTTCGTTTCACTCTTCCTGTTTCACTCTTCTTCTTGTTTCACTCTTCTTCTTGTTTCTCTCTTATTGTTTCACTCTTCTTCTTGTTTCACTCTTCTTCTTGTTTCACTCTTCTTGTTTCACTCTTCTTCTTGTTTCACTCTTCTTGTTTCACTCTTCCTGTTTCTCTCTTCTTCTTGTTTCTCTCTTCTTCTTGTTTCACTCTTCCTGTTTCACTCTTCTTCTTGTTTATCTCTTCTTCTTGTTTCTCTCTTCTTCTTGTTTCACTCTTCTTCTTGTTTCTCTCTTCTTGTTTCACTCTTCTTGTTTCACTCTTCCTGTTTCACTCTTCTTCTTGTTTCACTCTTCTTCTTGTTTCACTCTTCTTCTTGTTTCACTCTTCTTCCTGTTTCTCTCTTCTTCTTGTTTCTCTCTTCTTCTTGTTTCACTCTTCTTGTTTCACTCTTGTTTCTCTCTTGTTTTTCTTGTTTCTCTCTTCTGGTTTTTCCCTTCTTCTTTTCTCTCAACAGCAGCCCCGGTTGCCCAACTCCGTTGTGGTCTCAACTTTCTGTTGAGAGTTAGAATATTAGAATACACCAAGGTGCAATTCTGAAATTGGGTTGTGCATCAGCAGTTTTTCTCATGTTATGTTAGTCACTGACAGTCACTCAATGAGTCATTCCGTGTCATTTCAGCAAGCCATGACACCCACTGTATCAGATTGTTTCTATAGTTAGAAACATACAAATATTATTCCTGCAACAATATTTTGTCGAAATTGAATTAGATCTCTTGAGAAATTCAGCTAATAGATTGCACCCACATTGGCCTTTTTTCATTTTTAGGACTCGCATAATATTAAATAAATATAGTACCCAACATCTGATTTGAACTAAACTTCTTTCTACCATTGAGTAACACATGAGCAATCCAACAAAATGGTCAAAAGCCATCCATGGACCCCATGCCACTCCCACCCCAACAACCAGTGTACATTATCCGTTCTATGTCTGACAAGTAGTATGAAGCTGCTGCTTGGAGTATTGTTTCTTCATACTATGTGTTTACAGCTGGGACAGAAGAGGGTCACTAGACAGCCCACAGTGTGTTTACAGCTGGGACAGAAGAGGGTCATTAGACAGCCCACAGTGTGTTTACAGCTGGGACAGAAGAGGGTCACTAGACAGCCCACAGCGTGTTTACAGCGGGGACAGAAGAGGGTCATTAGACAGCCCACAGTGTGTTTACAGCTGGGACAGAAGAGGGTCACTAGACAGCCCACAGTGTGTTTACAGCTGGGACAGAAGAGGGTCATTAGACAGCCCACAGTGTGTTTACAGCTGGGACAGAAGAGGGTCACTAGACAGCCCACAGTGTGTTTACAGCTGGGACAGAAGAGGGTCACTAGACAGCCCACAGTGTGTTTACAGCTGGGACAGAAGAGGGTCATTAGACAGCCCACAGTGTGTTTACAGCTGGGACAGAAGAGGGTCACTAGACAGCCCACAGTGTGTTTACAGCTGGGACAGAAGAGGGTCACTAGACAGCCCACAGCGTGTTTACAGCGGGGACAGAAGAGGGTCATTAGACAGCCCACAGTGTGTTTACAGCTGGGACAGAAGAGGGTCACTCGACAGCCCACAGTGTGTTTACAGCTGGGACAGAAGAGGGTCACTAGACAGCCCACAGTGTGTTTACAGCTGGGACAGAAGAGGGTCATTCGACAGCCCACAGCGTGTACGATATCCAGACAACCACATCTTGTTGGGTGGAGGTGTGGCCGGTCTGCCACGGCCCGTTTCATTTGGTATCCGTTGGGGACGGCTTTGGGCAGGATTCCATTCCCCCCTGGGTTGTGTTGTACCCGAGAGTACCGATAAGAAAAGAACGTGACGTTATGACTATATCTACTGTTCCCTGAAGGAGGTAAAATGAGGTTACGCCGCATGTTTGGCCCCGTGCCGCCAGGTTGTGGGCTCGGTGAAGAGCGATACTGAAGTGATAGAATGAATCGAAAGCCTCATGGGTTATCACCTGTGGGCTCGGTGAAGAGCGGTACGGAAGTGATGGAATGAATCGAAAGCCTCATGGGTTATCACCTGTGGGCTCGGTGAAGAGCGGTACGGAAGTGATGGAATGAATCGAAAGCCTCATGGGTTATCACCTGTGGGCTCGGTGAAGAGCGGTACGGAAGTGATGGAATGAATCGAAAGCCTCATGGGTTATCACCTGTGGAAGGCGGGGGGGGGGGGGGCTTCCCAGCGAGGTCGGGGATTTCATTGGCCATGTCAGGTGTGATTTTAGTTCTTCAATCGGAGTCGTAAGAGTACAGATCCCTCCCATTAGTTGTGTTGTACCTCGTTTCCCTCCTTCAGAGAACTGTAGTTATAGATAACGTTACGCTTTCAGTCCTGGGCTGTGCTGTAGGGTTTTCCTCCAAATAGCTGACATTCTTTAGCTGCTTAGAAATAGTTTTGTCTGAGAGATGGAAAACATGTGTTATCCATATGGCACCCTGTTCCCTACATCACGTGGTTCGTAAAACTACAGCTGTGGACTAACAGTGAAAAGCTTACTGACGGGCCCTTCCCAACAATGATAATATATAATATGAAGATGAAGAATAAATACACAATAAGTAACAATAGCATGGCTATATACAGGGAGTACCATGGCTATACACAGGACGCTCCCTCCTAGTGGTAGCCTAGTGGTTAGAGTGTAGAGGCGGCAGGGTAGCCTAGTGGTTAGAGTGTAGAGGCGGCAGGGTAGCCTAGTGGTTAGAGTGTAGAGGCGGCAGGGTAGCCTAGTGGTTATAGTGTAGAGGCGGCAGGGTAGCCTAGTGGTTAGAGTGTAGAGGCGGCAGGGTAGCCTAGTGGTTAGAGTGTAGAGGCGGCAGGGTAGCCTAGTGGTTAGAGTGTAGAGGCGGCAGGGTAGCCTAGTGGTTAGAGTGTAGAGGCGGCAGGGTAGCCTAGTGGTTAGAGTGTAGAGGCGGCAGGGTAGCCTAGTGGTTAGAGTGTAGAGGCGGCAGGGTAGCCTAGTGGTTAGAGTGTAGAGGCGGCAGGGTAGCCTAGTGGTTAGAGTGTAGAGGCGGCAGGGTAGCCTAGTGGTTATAGTGTAGAGGAGGCAGGGTAGCCTAGTGGTTAGAGTGTAGAGGAGGCAGGGTAGCCTAGTGGTTAGAGTGTAGAGGCGGCAGGTAGCCTAGTGGTTAGAGTGTAGAGGCGGCAGGGTAGCCTAGTGGTTATAGTGTAGAGGAGGCAGGGTAGCCTAGTGGTTAGAGTGTAGAGGCGGCAGGGTAGCCTAGTGGTTAGAGTGTAGAGGCGGCAGGGTAGCCTAGTGGTTAGAGTGTAGAGGCG
This sequence comes from Oncorhynchus masou masou, assembly GCF_036934945.1. NCBI lineage: Eukaryota > Metazoa > Chordata > Actinopteri > Salmoniformes > Salmonidae > Oncorhynchus > Oncorhynchus masou. Next base: position 4,149,849 of record NC_088214.1, read on the forward strand.
GCAGGGTAGCCTAGTGGTTATAGTGTAGAGGCGGCAGGGTAGCCTAGTGGTTATAGTGTAGAGGAGGCAGGGTAGCCTAGTGGTTAGAGTGTAGAGGCGGCAGGGTAGCCTAGTGGTTAGAGTGTAGAGGCGGC
>NC_088214.1:4150082-4152582 GCF_036934945.1 Oncorhynchus masou masou
GTAAATGTAAATGTCTATAGGTGGTTTATAGGTGGTCTATAGTTGGTCTATAGTTGGTCTATAGCTGGTCTATAGTTAGTCAATAGGTGGTCTATAGGTGGTCTATAGTTGGTAGGTGGACTATAGTTAGTCTATATGTGGTCTATAGATGGTCTATAGTCGGTCTATAGGTGGTCTATAGTTAGTCTATCGGTGGTCTATAGTTGGTCTATAGGTAGTCTATAGGTGGTCTATAGGTGGTCCATAAGTGGTCTATAGTTGGCCTGTAGGTGGTCTATAGGTGGTCCATAAGTGGTCTATAGTTGGTCTATAGGTGGTCTATAGGTGGTCCATAAGTTGTCTATAGTTGTTCTTAATGATGTCCTGTGAGGATGTTGAATGTTGAGAACGTTTAAATCAAATCAAAGTTTATTCTTCATATGCATAGGACACACTTGGTGTACACAGTACAATGAAATGCTTACTCTTAACACTGCAACAATAAAACAATGTAAGTAAGTGGAATATTCATTGGAATACAATACAATTTAAGAAATATAACTATAAGAGAAGGCCTCTAAGATATACAGATGCAGGATCTTAATTTGAGCCAATTTGTTACAGCAGGAAAATAATCCTGTAGCAAAAGGAAATGTGAATTATTATGTGGATTATAATTAATGGACAAGTTTGTAGGGGTTGGTACGTTTTTCGTTAGGGCAAATCAAGTCTGAAATGTCAAAGTGGAAATTGTCATCGTTATCTTTTTAATCTGTAATTCTTTAATCTTTTTAAAACTTAAATACATGACAAGTTTGCATTCCCTGTTTTGCAGGAAAATTCTCAGCAACAGAAGAGCTGATCAAATTAAGATAAAACATCTATCCTGTATGCAGTGTTTAAGTCAGCTCTACAGACACAAGTCCACACTTTAGTCAGCTCTACAGATACAGTCCACGCTTTAGTCAGCTCTACAGACACAAGTCCACGCTTTAGTCAGCTCTACAGATACAGTCCACGCTTTAGTCAGCTCTACAGATACAGTCCACGTTTAGTCAGCTCTACAGATACAGTCCAGGCTTTAGTCAGCTCTACAGATACAGTCCAGGCTTTAGTCAGCTCTACAGATACAGTCCACGTTTAGTCAGCTCTACAGATACAGTCCACGCTTTAGTCAGCTCTACAGATACAGTCCACGTTTAGTCAGCTCTACAGATACAGTCCACATATAGTCAGTTCTACAGATACAGTCCATGTTTAGTCAGCTCTCCAGATACAGTCCATGTTTAGTCAGCTCTACAGATACAGTCCATGTTTAGTCAGCTCTACAGATACAGTCCACATATAGTCAGCTCTCCAGATACAGTCCATGTTTAGTCAGCTCTACAGATACAGTCCACGTTTAGTCAGCTCTACAGATACAGTCCACGTTTAGTCAGCTCTACAGATACAGTCCACGTTTAGTCAGCTCTACAGATACAGTCCATGTTTAGTCAGCTCTACAGATACAGTCCATGTTTAGTCAGCTCTACAGATACAGTCCATGTTTAGTCAGCTCTCCAGATACAGTCCATGTTTAGTCAGCTCTACAGACACAAGTCCACGTTTAGTCAGCTCTACAGATACAGTCCATGTTTAGTCAGCTCTACAGATACAGTCCACGTTTAGTCAGCTCTACAGATACAGTCCACGTTTAGTCAGCTCTACAGAAACAGTCCATATTTAGTCAGCTCTCCAGATACAGTCCACGTTTAGTCAGCTCTGAAGATACAGTCCACGTTTTAGTCAGCTCTACAGACACAAGTCCACGTTTTAGTCAGCTCTACAGATGCAGTCCCACGCTTTAGTTGGCTTTACAGAAATGTGAGCACGTTTTAGTCAGCTCTACAGATACAGTCCCACGCTTTAGTTGGCTTTACAGAAATGTGAGCACGTTTTAGTAAGCGTTACAAACACAGAGCACGTCTATGAATACCCAACAGCAAAGTGTATTTTAAATCATTATCATCATTATAAAAAACATGAATTATGCTATACTTCCATATTGAAATACAGTAGCTAGTTTGTTGGGTCACCTATAATGTCAAACTACTGCTCCATGACTCAATATCATTCACAGCTCATTGGTGTCCGTGTTCAAAATGGCACTCTATTCCCTACATGGCTTTATGGGCCCTGGTCAACAGTAGTGCACTGTATAATGAGTAGGGTCCCCACTTGGGACGTAACCTACATCAATATTCCTGCCACTCAATAGTAATTTATCCATTATGGCCCAGGAGTCCGCGTAGGGTACGTTATATTCACATAGCAGCAAACCACTGGTCTTCTGAGAGAGTGAGTGAGAGAAAGGGAGAGCGAGTGATAGAGAAAGAGAGAGAGAGACAGACAGACAGACAGAGAGACAGAGACAGAGACAGAGACAGAGAGAGAGAGACAGACAGACAGACAGACAGACAGACAGACAGACAGAGAGAGAGACAGACAGACAGACAGACAGACAGACAGACAGACAGACAGA
>NC_088214.1:4157582-4222582 GCF_036934945.1 Oncorhynchus masou masou
ATCTCTCTCTCCTCCCTCTCCCTCTCCCTCTCTCCTCTCTTTCATCTCCCTCCCTCTCTCTCTCTCTCTCCTTCATCTCCCTCCCTCCCTCTCTCTCTTACTTTCCTTCCTCTCCCTGCCTCTCTCTCTCTCTCTCTGATGTGTCCACTGATGTGTCCACGTAGGGCCCGCCCTGCAACCCCATTGGATAACACTGGGCTAGAACTCAAATTGCTGTGGGCTGGCCTACATGGTATAGGGGAAAACAGTTGCTTTCAAACCTGGGATTTCATAGCTATTTGAGGTAAGACAGTAAATCTGAACATAGATTATACATGCATGAACTAAAAAATGAACAAATCTAGCCCAAAGCAGAAGGTTTCAAAAATACTTTTAGTCAACAAAGTATCAGAGCATGTATTTAACTCACACTGTGTGTATCCCAAAATTCCACCCTATTCCCTCTATAGTGCACTTCTTTTGACAAGAGCCCAGTGAACTCCTCCCATCCTAGGGGCCTCATATCCACCTAGGAGGACACAACAATTGCAGCCAAAAGCAAAACACAAGGATTTTTTTCCGGCCTTATACATATCCCAAATTTGCATCCCATTCCCTTCATAGGCACCCTATTCCCTTCATAGGACTAAAGTAGTGCACTATATAGGGAATAGGGTTCCATAGGGCTCTGGTCTAAAGTAGTGCACTATATAGGGAATAGGGTTCCATAGAGCTCTGGTCTAAAGTAGTGCACTATATAGGGAATAGGGACCCACAGGACTCTGGTCTAAAGTAGTGCACTATATAGGGAATAGGGTTCCATAGGACTCTGGTCTAAAGTAGTGCACTATATAGGGAATAGCCAGTGGGATATTTGTCCATTCTTCAAGGCAAAACTGCTCCAGCTCCTTCATGTTGGATGGGTTCCGCTGGTGTACAGAAATCTTTAAGTCATACCATAGATTCTCAATTTGATTGAGGTCTGGGCTTTGACTAGGCCACTCCAAGACATTTAAATGTTTCCCCTTAAACCACTCGAGTGTTGCTTTAGCAGTAGGGTGCTTAGTGTCATTGTCCTGTCGGAAGGTGAACCTCCGTCCCAGTCTCAAATCTCTGGATGACTGAAACATGTTTCCCTCAAGAATATCCCTGTATTTAGCGCCATCCACCATTCCTTCAATTCTGACCAGTTTCCCAGTCCCTGCCAATGAAAAACGTCCCCACAGCATGATGCTACCACCACCATGCTTTATTGTGGGGATGATGATCTCGGGGTGATGAGAGGTGTTGGGTTTGCGCGTTTTCCTTGATGGCCAAAAAGCAAAATATTTGTCTCATATGACCAGAGTACCTTCTTCTATATGTTTGGGGAGTCTCCCACATGCCTTTTGGCAAACACCAAACGTGTTTGCATATTTTGTCTTTAAGAAATGACCTTTTTTCTGGCCACTCTTCCGTAAAGCTCTCTGGAGTGTACGGCTTAAAGTGGTCCTATGGACAGGTACTCCAGTCTATGCTGTGGAGCTTTGCAGCTCCTTCAGGGTTATTTTTGGTCTCTTTGCTGCCTCTCTGATTAATGCCCTCCTTGCCTGGTCTGTGAGTTTTGGTGGGTGGCCCTCTCTTGACAGGTTTGTTGTGGTGCCATATTCTTTCATTTCTTTAACAATGGATTTAATGTGACAGATCATGTGCCACTTAGATTGCACACAGGTGGACTTTATTTAACTAATTATGTGACTTCTGAAGGTAATGGGTTGCACCAGATCTTATTTAGGGGGATTCATAGCAAGGGGGGTGAATACATGTGCACCCCTCACTTTTGAGTTAAAACATTTTTTTTTAATTTTTTGAAACAAGTAATTTTTCTCATTTCACTTCAGCAATTTGGACTATTTTATGTAGTATGTCCATTACATGAAATCCAAATAAAAATATATTTCAATTCCAGGTTGTAATGCAACAAAACAGGAAAAATGCCAAGTGTGGGGGGTGAAAACTTTTGCAAGGCACCGTACAGCTCACCCACTGTAGGGTTCCATTTGGGATGCAACACAATAAGCTGTTGAGCTGGTCTGGAGCAGCAGTTACACAAACTACACTATCTATACAGCAGTATGTGGAATAACTACACTATCAATACAGCAGTATGTGGAATAACTACATTATCTATACAGCAGTATGTGGAATAACTACACCATCTATACAGCAGTATGTGGAATAACTACATTATCTATACAGCAGTATGTGGAATAACTACACTATCAACACAGCAGTATGTGGAATAACTACACTATATACAGCAGTATGTGGAATAACTACACTAGCAATACAGCAGTATGTGGAATAACTACATTATCTATACAGCAGTATGCGGAATAACTACACTATCAACACAGCAGTATGTGGAATAACTACACTATCAACACAGCAGTGTGTGGAATAACTACACTATATATACAGCGGTATGTGGAATAACTACACTAGCAATACAGCAGTATGCGGAATAACTACATTATCAATACAACAGTATGTGGAATAATTACATTATCAATACAGCAGTATGTGGAATAATCACATTATCAACACAGCAGTATGTGGAATAACTACATTATCTATACAGCGGTATGTGGAATAACCACATTATCAATACAGCAGTATGTGGAATAACTACATTATCTATACAGTGGTATGTGGAATAACCACATTATCAATACAGCAGTATGTGGAATAACTACATTATCTATACAGCAGTATGTGGAATAACTACACCATCTATACAGCAGTATGTGGAATAACTACACTATCAATACAGCAGTATGTGGAATAACTACACTATATATACAGTAGTATGTGGAATAACTACACTATCAATACAGCAGTATGTGGAATAACTACACTATATATACAGCAGTATGTGGAATAACTACACTATCTATACAGCAGTATGTGGAATAACTACACCATCTATACAGCAGTATGTGGAATAACTACACTATATATACAGCAGTATGTGGAATAACTACACTATATATACAGCAGTATGTGGACACCCCTTCAAATGAGTGGATTTGGGTATTTCAGCCACACTCCGTTGTTGACAGGTGTACAAAATTGAGCACCCAGCCATGCAATCTCCATAGACAAACGTTGGTTGTAGAATGGCCTTTACTGAAGAGCTCGGTGACTTTTCAACATGGCACCGTTATAGTATGCCGTCAAATATCCTGTTAGAGATGGTTAACTTCTGTGAAGAGTCTGCTACTGTAAGTGCTGTTACTGTGAAGAGGAAGCGTCTAGGAGCAACAACGGCTCAGACGGAAGGTGGTAGGCCACACAAGCTCACAGAGAGCGGGACCGCAGAGTGCCAAAGCACGTAGTGCGTAAAAATTGCCTGTCATTGGTTGCAACACTCACTAACGAGTTCTAAACTGCCTCTGGAAGCAACGTCAGCACAATAACTGTTCGTAGGGAGCTTCATGAAATGGGTTTCCATGGCCGAGCAGCTGCGCACAAGCCTAAGATCACCATGCGCAATGCCAAGCGTCGGCTGGAGTGGTCTAAAGATTGGCGCCATTGAACTCTGGAGTGATGATTGTTCACCATCTTGCAGTCCAACGGACAAATCTGGGTTTAGCGGATGCCAGGAGAAAGCCATCTGCCCCAACAACAATGAACAGTGCCAACTGTAAAGTTTGGTGGAGGTGGAATAATGGTCTGGGGTCGTTTTTCATCATTCGGGCCCCTTAGTTCCAATGGAGGAAAATCTTAACGCTACAGCACACAATGACAAACTAGATTATTCTGTGCTTCCAACTTTGTGGCAACAGTTTGAGGAAAGGCTCTTTCCTGTTTCAGCATGACAGTGACCTCGTGTACAAAGCGAGGTCCATACAGAAATGTTTTGTCGAGATCGATGTGTAAGAACTTAACTGGCCTACACAGAGCCCTGACCTCAACTCCATCGAACACCTTTGGGATGAATTGGAACGCTGAACGGCCTAATCAACCAACATCAGTGCCCGACCTCACGATTGCCCTTGTGACTGAATGGAAGAAAGTCCCGGCAGCAATGTTCCAACATCTCCTTTCCTCCTCCCCTCTCCTTTCCTCTTCCCCTCTCCTCCTCCTCCTCCTCCCCTCTCCTCCTCCTCCTCCCCTCTCTTCCCCTCTCCTCCCTTCTTCTCCCCTCACCTCCCCTCTCCTTTCCTCCTGCTCCTCCTCCTCCCCTCTCCTCCCCCATCTTCCCGTCTCCTTTCCTCTCCTCCTCCTCCTCCTCCTTCCCTATCCTCTCCTCCCCTCTCCTCTCCTCTCCTCACCTCTCCTCTCCTCTCCTCCCCTCTCCTCCTCCCCTCTCCTCTCCTCCCCTCTCTTCCCTTCTCTTCTTCTCCCCTCTCCTCCTCCTCCTCCCCTCTCCCTCTCCCTCTCCTCCGCTCTCTTCCCCCTCTCCTTTCCTCCTCCTCCTCCTCCCCTCTCCTCTCCTCTCCTCTACTCACCTCTCCTCTCCTCCACTCCCCCTCTCCTCTCCTCTCCTCCCCCCTCCTCCTCCCCTCTACTCCTCTCCTCCCCTCCACTCTCCTCTCCTCCCCTCTTCTCCTCTCCTCTCTTCTCCCTCCCCCCTCCCCTCTCCTCCTCCTCCTCCTCCTCCTCCTCCTCCTCCCCTCTCTTCTCTTCTCCTCCCCTCCTCCCTCCTCCCTCCTCCTCTCCTCTGGACCATTAATCCCCCTGAACAGAATGGGTCTCAGGGGAGCAGGGAGGGAGACAGCGAACAGCAGCCCAATGCTTTGCTGGCAACAGCTATGACAGAATCAATGTCAGACGGAGAGAGAGAGAGGGTGAGCAGAAGCAGCTGGATCTGTCAGTCAGTAAAAACAGCTCCAGTTTGAATGGCATCTGGACTGGAGGCCTGGTGTGTCCCACAGCACAGACATCATATCACTAGCTGTGTCTCCCACAAAGACCACTGGCTGGATCACTCCTCTCTCTGAACAGGTAATGGTACTGTCTGTTTCTAGCTACCTGACTATTCCTCAGCTGGATCTCTCTGAACAAGTAAAGGTACTGTTTCATTAAGATGATTATTCAGAAGTTACTGTGAAAGAACCTCTGGAGGACAATAGAAGTTGTTTGTCATTTCAATATGGGTCTGTTACAGAGGCATTGTTTCATTTGTGGGCCCACACAGACAGGCACACCAACAGAGTGACCGCCTTGAAGTGGTGTTCCCAGTCAGCCTGTGAGACTGATGTGTGCACACCCTGGGCTGTGCCCTGCTTGACTGTCTGCCTGCCTGCCCTGTCAACCCCTGGGGGGCACTGAGAGACCAGAGTCTGCAACCAGACCAACTACACCACCCTAGAGTCTAGACCCATTAGGGTGTGCCCATCTACCCTCATCCTCCCTTCTGCCAGGGGCACACTGAGAGACCAGAGTCTGCAACCAGACCGACTACACCACCCTAGAGTCTAGACCCATTAGGGTGTGCCCATCTCCCCTCATCCTCCCTTGCCAGGGGCACACTGAGAGACCAGAGTCTGCAACCAGACCGACTACACCACCCTAGAGTCTAGACCCATTAGGGTGTGCCCATCTCCCCTCATCCTCCGTTGCCAGGGGCACACTGAGAGACCAGGGTTACCCTAGAGCCACCGTACTGTAGCATGCAATCAGAGCCTAGCTGAGAGATAAAAGGGGATATTCCCTGTCCAGACGTAGCAATTAGGCAGGGGACGGATCCTGGTTAACAACTACAGGGTTTAAGGCCCAGTTTTCCACACACACACACACTCACACACACTCACACACACAGAGAGAGAGAGAGAGAGAGGGATTCAGGCTTAGTTTATGATTCTCTACTCTTTCATGTGGCCACAGGACTTTTTGATGCGTTTCCTTTCCCTCTCTCCTCTCCTCTCCTCTCCTCTCTTCTCCTCTCCTCTCCTCTCCTCTCTTCTCCTCTCCTCTCTTCTCTTCTCTTCTCTTCTCTTCTCCTCTCCTCTCCCCCCCTCCCCTCTCCTCTCCTCTCCTCTCCTCCCCTCTCCTCCACCTCTCCTCTCCTGCCCTGCCCTCCCCTCTCCTCCCCTCCCCTCCCCTCTCAGGCCAGTCTGGTAACAGGCCAGGCTGGTAACAGGTTGTGGCTGGTAACAGACCAGGCTGGTCTGAGGACCAGACTGGTAACAGACCAGGCTGGTTGACTGGTAACAGACCAGGCTGGTCTGAGGTTGACCAGGCTGGTAACAGACCAGGCTGGTAACAGGCCAGGCTGGTCTGAGGTTGTGTTGACTGGTAACAGACCAGGCTGGTAACAGACCAGGCTGGCCTGAGGTTGTGTTGACTGGTAACAGACCAGGCTGGTAACAGGCCAGGCTGGTAACAGGCCAGGCTGGTCTGAGGTTGAGCTGACTAGTAACAGACCAGGCTGGTAACAGACCAGGCTGGTCTGAGGTTGTGCAGACTGGTAACAGACCAGGCTGGTAACAGACCAGGCTGGTCTGAGGTTGTGCAGACTGGTAACAGACCAGGCTGGTAACAGACCAGGCTGGTCTGAGGTTGTGCAGACTGGTAACAGACCAGGCTGGTAACAGACCAGGCTGGTCTGAGGTTGTGCAGACTGGTAACAGACCAGGCTGGTAACAGACCAGGCTGGTCTGAGGTTGTGTTGACTGGTAACAGGCCAGGCTGGTCTGAGTTTGAGCTGACTGGTAACAGACCAGCTTGGTCTGGGGTTATGCTGACTGTCCTATTTGAGCTCTTCACACAGACAACAGTCTGTTTACCAACAGAGGCCTGTAGATTTAATTGGTGGGAACTAGTTGATGTCTTGGCAGCATACAGATGTGTGTGTTATCATGTCTGTTTTACCGTTAAGATGTTATTGATACTTTATTGGCACATGAGGAGAGGAGAGGAGAGGAGAGGAGAGGAGAGGAGAAGAGAAGAGAAGAGAAGAGAAGAGAAGAGAAGAGAAGAGAAGAGAAGAGAAGAGAAGAGAAGAGAAGAGAAGAGAAGAGGAGAAGAGAGGAGAGGAGTGGAGAGGAGAGGAGAGGAGAGGAGAGGAGAGGAGAGGAGAGGAGGAGAGGGAGAAGAGAAGAGAGGAGAGGAGAAGAGAAGAGAAGAGAGGAGAGGAGAGGAGAGGAGGAGAGGAGAGGAGAGGAGGAGAGGAGAGGAGAGGAGAGGAGATTCTCATAATGTCGATCAGCTCCAAGGATTTCATCTCCAGTCCAAAACAAATCCAACGTTTCTAAAACAGCTTTGATGCATCAGCTTCTCTCTCAGACGTCTGCAAGGATGTTAAATAGATGTTAATCAATGAGTAGAGAGTTGGAGAGTCTGTGTGTGTGTGTGTGTGTGTGTGTGTGTGTGTGTGTGTGTGTGTGTGTGTGTGTGTGTGTGTGTGTGTGTGTGTGTGTGTGTGTGTGTGTGTGTGTGTGTGTGTGTGTGTGTGTGTGTGTGTGTGTGTGTGTGTGTGCTGGAGTAGAAGTAAACCCTAGCATTTCTGCAGTCTGATGATTGATTTGACGTATCGGTGATTAAATCCCAGTCTTTGATGTTAAAGACGAGACACTCCTCGAGGCCAAAATAGCTTACGCTCATTATCAACATCATCAGTAGTTTATTTCATATTTTTCTCTTTGCTCACAAACAACTCATTTGGACAAACAAGTGCATATCCATTCCTTCTACTAGTACTGGGATGGTAAATCCTATTTCATATCTTTCAAATGCGGTAAAGGCCCAATGCAGTCTAAATTCAGTTTTTTCCTGTGTTTTATAAAACTAACACTGTTAAAGGCGTGAAGCATATTTTTACCAGCATTATTTCCTGATAGTTAATATATATATATACATATATATATATATATATATATCTCCACCTCCTGCTCTTCCCTCCTCCTCTTCCTCTCTCTCCTCCTCCTCCTCCTCTCTCTCCTCCTCCTCCTCCTTTCCCCCTCCTCCTCCCTCCTCTACCCTCCTCCTCCTCCTCTTCCTCTCCCCCTCCTCCTCCTCTCCTCCTCCTCCTCTCTCTCCTCCTCCTCTCCCCCTCCTCCTCCTCTCCCCCTCCTCCTCCTCTCCTCCTCCTCCTCCTCTCTCTCCTCCTCCTCTCCCCCTCCTCCTCCTCCTCTTCCTCTCTCTCCTCCTCTCCTCCTCCTGCTCTCCCTCCTCCTCTTCCTCTCTCTCCTCTTCCTCTCTCCTCCTCCTCTCCCCCTCCTCCACCTCCTCATCTTATTTTTTTATATATATATAGTACCAGTCTAAAGTTTGGACACACCTACTTTTTCTTTATTTTTACTATTTTCTACATTGTATAATAATAATGAAGACGTCAAAACTATGAGATAACACATATGGAATCATGAAGTAACCAGAAAAGTGTTTAACAGATTTTCAAACTGTTGGGCATTCATTCATAACAGTGTCTGGGGACTTGAACCCAGGTCTGATGCTGTATGATCTATTCTATACCCACTTTCCTCCAAGCATAAGTAGCATCAGGTAAGAAAACAATCTCTTTTCTGAGGGTGATAAGGCCTTTTTGGCTCAGGCCCTGGTCAGAAGTATTGCACGGAATAGGGAATAGCATGCAATTGGGATGCAGGCTGTAAGCTAAAGATGGAAATGACAGTAGCTTTTCTCTCTTCCAACCCAGCAGAACACAGCGGTGTAGCTTTCACATAATGGATTCTCTCCCTCTCCTCCTCTCCTCCTCCTACTCTCTCTCCTCCTCCTCCTCCTCCTCTCCCCCTCCTCCTCCTCTCCTCCTCCTCTCTCTCCTCCTCCTCTCCCCCTCCTCCTCCTCTCCGCCTCCTGCTCTTCCCTCCTCCTCTTCCTTTCTCTCCTCCTCCCCTCCCTCCTCCTCCTCCTCCTCCTCTCCCCCTCCTCCCTCTCCCCTCCCTCCCCTCCTCCTCTCTCCTCCTCTCCTCCTCTCCTCCTCCTCTCTCTCCTCCTCCTCCCTCCTCCTCCTCCTCCTCTCTCTCCTCCTCCTCCTCTCCCCCTCCTCCTCCTCTCCTCCTCCTCCTCTCCCCCTCCTCCTCCTCTCCCTCCTCCTCCTCTTCCTATCTCTCCTCCTCCTCCTCCTCCTCCTCTCTCCTCCTTCCTCTCCTCCTCCTCCTCCTCCCTCCTCTCCCCCTCCTCCATCTCCTCCACCTCCTCCTCTCTCTCTCCTCCTCCTGCTCTCCCCTCCTCCTCTTCCTCTCTCCCTCTCCTCCTGTCCTCCTCCTCTCCCCCTCCTCCTCCTCCTCTCCCCCTCCTCCTCCTCTCCTCTTCCTCTCCCCCTCCTCCTCTCCTCCTTCTCCTCTCTCTCCTCCTCCTCCTCTCCCCCTCCTCCTCTTCCTATCTCTCCTCCTCCTCTCCTCCTCCTGCTCTCCCCTCCTCCTCTTCCTCTCTCTCCTCTTCCTCTCTCCTCCTCCTCCTCCTCTCCCCCTCCTCCACCTCCTCCTCTTCCTCTCTCTCCTCCTCCTGCTCTCCCTTCCTCCTCTTCCTCTCTCTCTCCCTCTCCTCCTGTCCTCCTCCTCTCCCCCTCCTCCACCTCCTCCTCTTCCACTTTCTCCACCTTCTCCTCTACTCCTCCTCCTCTCTCTCCTCCTCTCCTCTTCCTCTCTCTCCTCCTCTTCTCCCCCTCCTCCTCTCCTCTCCTCTTCCTCTCTCTCCTCCTCCTCCTCCTCCTCCCCCTCCTACTCCTCCTCCTCCTCCTCATCCTCCGCTTCCTCTCTCTCCTCCTCCTCTCCTCCTCCTCCTCCTCTCCTCTTCCTCTCTCTCCTTTTCTCCTCCTCCTCCTCCCCCCCCTCCTCCTCATCCTCGCCTTCCTCTCTCTCCTCCTCCCCTCCCCCCTCCTCCTCCTCTCTCCTCTCTCTCCTCCTCTCCCCTCCCCTCCTCTCTCTCCTCCTTCTCTCCTCCTCCTTCTCTTCCCCTCCACCTCCTCCTCTCTCTCCTCCTGCTCTCATCCTCCTCCTCTTCTTCGCTCTCCTCCTCCTCCTCCTCTCCTCCTCCTCCTCCCCCCCTCCTCCCTCCTCCTCCTCTCCTCCTCCTCCTCCCCCCTCCTCCCCCTCCCCCTCCCCTCCTCCTCCTCCTTCTCCTCCTCTCCCCCTCCTCCTCCTCCTTCTCCTCCTCTCCCCCTCCTCCTCCTCTCCTCCTCCTCCTGCTCTCCCCTCCTCCTTCCATCAAGCCTAACCACTTTCCAGTCATCCTAAAACAATTTTCGCCGTCAAGAGGCCCAACAGCCGCCATCTACTCTGTGTCCCAAACAGCTTATTTCCTATTCCTGAGTGTTCATTTGGCCAATGAGGAGAGATCAAAGCTTCTGACGGGCAGCTGGACGAGTGTTGAGTGCTACTATACTATCAGACAAATACAGACAACCTGCTAATGCTAATTACCCAACATTCAAGTGTGGGGGTGAGGGGAGACAACAGCGTTATATGGATTGTTTGTGTGACTGTGTGTGTGTGTGTGTGGCGTGTGTGTGTGTGTGTGTCTGTTATCTGGAGTGCTCTCAGAGTGGGAGATACAATCAGAGACACCTCTTAACCAGACAGAGTAGGCCTTTAATCAGATATGTTAAAATTAGACGGTGGGCAGTGGGGGAGCGGGGAGGGGCTCCAAAGTATCTGTGATGCATCCAGTCATTCAGCCAGTCAGTCAGTCAGTCAGTCATCCAGTCAGTCATCCAGTCAGTCATCCAGTCAGTCATCCAGTCAGTCAGTCAGTCAGTCAGCCATCCAGTCAGTCAGCCAGTCAGCCATCCAGTCAGTCAGCCAGTCAGTCAGGCATCCAGCCAGCCAGCCAGTCAGTCAGTCATTCAGTCAGCCATCCAGTCAGTCAGCCAGTCAGTCAGCCAACCAGCCAGTCAGCCAGCCAGCTAACCAGTCAGTCAGTAACCAATAAGTCAGTCATCCAGACAACCAGCCAGTCAGCCAGCCAGTCAGTCAGCCAGCCAGTCAGCCATCCAGTCAGTCAGCCAGTCAGTCAGCCAGCCAGTCAGTCAGCCTGTCAGCCAGCCATCCAGTCAGTCAGCCAGTCAGCCAGTCAGTCAGCAGTCAGTCAGCCAGCCAGCCAGCCAGTCAGTCAGTAACCAATAAGTCAGTCATCCAGACAACCAGCCAGTCAGTCAGCCAGTCAGTCTGTTAGCCAGTCTGTCAGCAGTCAGCCAGTCTGTCAGCAGTCAGTCAGCCAGCCATCCAGTCTGTCAGTCAGCCAGCCATCCAGTCTGTCAGTCAGTCAGCCAGTCAGCCTGTCAATCTGTCAGCCAGTCAGCCAGTCATCCAGCCAGTCAGTCAGCCAGTCAGCCAGCCAGCCAGCCAGCCAGCCAGCCAGTCAGCCAGTCAGCCAGCCAGCCAGCCAGCCAGCCAGCCAGCCAGTCAGTCAGTCAGTCAGCCAGTCATCCAGCCAGTCAGCCAGCCAGTCATCCAGCCAGTCAGTCAGCCAGTCAGCCAGCCAGCCAGCCAGCCAGCCAGCCAGCCAGTCAGTCAGTCAGCCAGCCAGCCAGCCAGCCAGCCAGCCAGCCAGTCAGTCAGTCAGTCAGCCAGTCATCCAGCCAGTCAGCCAGCCAGTCATCCAGCCAGTCAGTCAGCCAGTCAGCCAGCCAGCCAGCCAGCCAGCCAGTCAGTCAGTCAGCCAGTCAATCTGTCAGCCAGTCAGTCAGTCAGTCAGTCAGCCAGCCAGTCAGCCAGTCAGCCAGTCAATCTGTCAGCCAGTCAGTCAGTCAGTCAGTCAGCCAGTCAGCCAGCCAGTCAGTCAGTCAATCTGTCAGCCAGTCAGTCAGTCAGTCAGTCAGCCAGTCAGCCAGCCAGTCAGTCAGTCAGTCAGCCAGTCAGCCTGTCAACTTGTCAGCGAGTCAGTCAGTCAGCCAGTCAATAGGTCAGCCAGTCAATCAGTCAGTCAGCCAGTCAGTTAGTCAGCCAGCCAATCAGCCAGCCAGCCAGCTAGCCAGCCAGCCAGCCAGCTGCTGTGAGATTAGGCGTCAGATTTGAGAGAGCAACAATATGTATTAGTTTGGAGTGCTTCCTTTGTTAGAAACATGAAGAAAACACTGCAACCGCTATCCACCATTCATTAGTCTAATTCCTCTGGAGCTGTGTGGGGGTGTGTGACTGTGTGTGTGACTGTGTGTGTGTGTGTGTGTGTGTGTGTGTGTGTGTGTGTGTGTGTGTGTGCGTGCGTGCGTGCATGTGTGCGTGTGTATGTGCGTGCGTGTGTGTGTGTGCGTGTGTGTGTGCGTGTGTGTCTGTGGTGGTGACATCTCCTTACTTCCCCAATCAGATAAAGTGCGATCAACGCAGCATTAAAGAGACAGATCGTTGAGGCAGACGCAGAATGAGAGCCAACGACAGGGAAAGCATTTGAATTCATTTCAATATGTGGGAAAGATGGGATCCAGTGGATTCAGAGGAAATAAATTATTGATTCATTAAAATAATCCAATTCACTGCCAGCTCCGCCCACATCATCGTCCTCCCACATCATTGTCCTCCCACATCGTTGTCCTCCCACATCATCGTCCTCCCACATCATTGTCCTCCCACATCATTGTCCTCCCACATCATTGTCCTCCCACATCATTGTACGCCCACATCATTGTCCTCCCACATCATTGTCCTCCCACATCATTGTCCTCCCACATCATTGTTCTCCCACATCATTGTCCTCCCACATCATTGTCCGCCCACATCATTGTCCGCCCACATCATTGTCCTTCCACATCATTGTCCGCCCCATCATTGTCCTCCCACATCATTGTCCTCCCACATCATTGTCCGCCCACATCATTGTCCTCCCACATCATTGTCCTCCCACATCATTGTCCTCCCACATCATTGTCCTCCCACATCATTGTCCTCCCACATCATTGTCCTCCCACATCATTGTCATCACATCATTGTCCAATCATTGCTCCCACATCATTGTCCTTCCCACATCATTGTCCTACATCTATTGTCCTCCCACATCATTACCTCTTTACATCATTGTCCTCCCACATCATTGTCCTCCCACATCGGAACATCATTGTCCTTCCACATCATTATCATAAACTATCCCACATCATTGTCCTCCCACATCATTGTCCTCCCACATCATTGTCCTCCCACATCATCAAAACAATGTCCAATATCGCTGTCTTTCAATGTGCATATTTGGTCAGTTATACTATTCTATTGTTATGGGTATAGATTACCTCTTTAATTGTGTTGATTTGATGGAGCGGAACTTTTATCATAAACTATATATTGTCCAGGCTGTATCACATTGGGAGTCCAATATGGATTGATTGGGAGTCCAATATGGATTGATTGGGAGTCCAATAAGGATTGATTGGGAGTCCAATAGGGATTGATTGGGAGACCAATAGGGATTGATTGGGAGTCCAATAGGGATTGATTGGGAGTCCAATAGGGATTGATTGGGAGTTCAATAGGGATTGATTTGGAGTCCAATAGGGATTGATTGGGAAGTCCAATAGGGATTGATTGGGAGCCCAATAGGGATTGATTGGGAGTCCAATAGGGATTGATTGGGAGTCCAATAGGGATTGATTGGGAGTCCAATATGGATTGATTGGGAGCCCAATAGGGATTGATTGGGAGACCAATATGGAATGATTGGGAGCCCAATAGGGATTGATTGGGAGTCCAATAGGGATTGATTGGGAGCCCAATATGGATTGATTGGGAGTCCAATAGGGATTGATTGGGAGTTCAATAGGGATTGATTGGGAGTCCAATAGGGATTGATTGGGAGTCCAATAGGGATTGATTGGGAGTCCCATAGGGCGGTGCACAATTGACCAAGCGTCGTTCGGCTTTGGCTGGAGTAGACCGTCATTGTAAATAAGATTTTGTTCTTAACTGACTTGCTGAGTTAAATAAAGGATCAATTTAATTTAATTTAAACTAAAACTAAAAAATATGCATATAATGTTCCTTTATCATAATATATACATTATCAGTAAAATTACATACATTGTTTATTTCTTTGAGGTATATGGGGTGTTTGAGGTATATGGGTAACTGTGGTATATGGGGTGTCTGTGGTATATGGGGTGTTTGTGGTATATGGGGTGTTTGTGGTATATGGGGTGTTTGTGGTATATGGGGTATCTGTGGTATATGGGGTGTTTGTGGTATATGGGGTGTTTGTGGTATATGGGGTGTTTGTTGTATATGGGGTATCTGTGGTATATGGGGTGTTTGTGGTATATGGGGTATCTGTGGTATATGGGGTGTTTGTGGTATATGGGGTATCTGTGGTATATGGGGTATCTGTGGTATATGGGTATCTGGGGTATATGGGGTGTTTGTGGTATATGGGGTGTTTGTGGTATATGGGGTATCTGTGGTATATGGGTATCTGTGGTATATGGGGTATCTGTGGTATATGGGGTATCTGTGGTATATGGGTATCTGGGGTATATGGGGTGTTTGTGGTATATGGGGTGTTTGTGGTATCTGTGGAATATGGGGTATCTGTGGTATATGGGGTGTTTGTGGTATATGGGGTATCTGTGGTATATGGGGTGTTTGTGGTATATGGGGTATCTGTGGTATATGGGGTGTTTGTGGTATATGGGGTGTTTGAGGTATATGGGGTGTTTGTGGTATATGGGTATCTGTGGTATATGTGGTGTTTGTGGTATATGGGGTGTTTGGGGGTATATGGGGTATTTGTGGTATATGGGGTGTTTGTGGTATATGGGGTGTTTTCATTGTACGGACCAAAGTCACTATTTGTAAATGACAGAGATATAAAGTATATAAAGTATCTCCCACTCCACTAGTCTGAATGTGTAGCCATGGTGACAGCATTCCCACTTCCTACTCCACTAGTCTGAATGTGTAACCATGGTGACAGCATTTCCACTTCCTACCCCACTAGTCTGAATGTGTAGCCATGGTGACAGCATTCCCACTTCCTACTCCACTAGTCTGAATGTGTAGCCATGGTGACAGCATTCCCACTTCCTACTCCACTAGTCTGAATATGTAGCCATGGTGACAGCATTCCCACTTCCTACTCCACTAGTCTGAATGTGTAGCCATGGTGACAGCATTCCCACTTCCTACTCCACTAGTCTGAATATGTAACCATGGTGACAGCATTCCCACTTCCTACTCCACTAGTCTGAATATGTAGCCATGGTGACAGCATTCCCACTTCCTACTCCACTAGTCTGAATGTGTAGCCATGGTGACAGCATTCCCACTTCCTACTCCACTAGTCTGAATGTGTAGCCATGGTGACAGCATTCCCACTTCCTACTCCACTAGTCTGAATGTGTAACCATGGTGACAGCATTCCCACTTCCTACTCTACTAGTCTGAATGTGTAGCCATGGTGACAGCATTCACACTTCCTACTCCACTAGTCTGAATGTGTAGCCATGGTGACAGCATTCCCACTTCCTACTCCACTAGTCTGAATATGTAGCCATGGTGACAGCATTCCCACTTCCTACTCCACTAGTCTGAATGTGTAGCCATGGTGACAGCATTCCCACTTCCTACTCCACTAGTCTGAATATGTAACCATGGTGACAGCATTCCCACTTCCTACTCCACTAGTCTGAATGTGTAACCATGGTGACAGCCTTCCCACTTCCTAACCCACTAGTCTGAATGTGTAGCCATGGTGACAACATTTCCACTTCCTACACCACTAGTCTGAATGTGTAGCCATGGTGACAGCATTTCCACTTCCTACCCCACTAGTCTGAATGTGTAACCATGGTGACAACATTTCCACTTCCTACACCACTAGTCTGAATGTGTAGCCATGGTGACAGCTGGTGTGTATAAGGTCCTTTCTTGTTGGTCCAAAACATTTGTTTGAGATTCATGATATATTGTGGAACATCCTATTAGTCCGATGAAGGTTTTTTTTGTGTTTTGGGATTTTGTTTTGGATTGGGTTTTGGATTGGGTTGGGTTTTGGATTGGGTTTTGGGGTTTGGGTTGGGTTTTGGATTGGGTTTTGGGGTTTGGGTTGGGTTTTGGATTGGGTTTTGGGGTTTGGATTGGGTTTTGGATTGTGTTTTGGATTGGGTTTTGGATTGTGTTTTGGATTGGTTTTTGGATTGGGTTTTGGATTGTGTTTTGGATTGGGTTTTGGATTGTGTTTTGGGGTTTGGGTTGGGTTTTGGATTGGGTTTTGGGGTTTGGATTGGGTTTTGGATTGTGTTTTGGATTGGGTTTTGGATTGTGTTTTGGATTGGTTTTTGGATTGGGTTTTGGATTGTGTTTTGGATTGGGTTTTGGATTGTGTTTTGGATTGGGTTTTGGATTGTGTTTTGGATTGTGTTTTGGATTGGGTTTTGGATTGTGTTTTGGATTGGGTTTTGGATTGTGTTTTGGATTGGGTTTTGGATTGGGTTTTGGATTGTGTTTTGGATTGTGTTTTGGATTGGGTTTTGGATTGGGTTTTGGATTGTGTTTTAGATTGGGTTTTGGATTGGGTTTTGAATTGTGTTTTGGATTGGGTTTTGGATTGGGTTTTGGATTGGGTTTTGGATTGGGTTTTGGATTGGGTTTTGGATTGGGTATTGGGTTTGTAAACAACCTTCAATCCCATCAGTGTCAGCTAGTTGTCTTACCTTTGAGCATATCAACAAACAATGTGTTTTTACTGTACGGTAGTATGACCAGGCTTACCTGTTGGCATCCAGAGGTCTGCTGTGGGCTTCACTCTGGTGTTGGCCTGTTCCCAATCTAGATCGTCCTCTCTCCCCTGACTATACCCGCAGGCTGCAAACGGCTTGTCAAACTCACAATCACCTGTTACAAAAGACAGAAGAGGATCATTCACAATTGATATTGTTCCTTCTAACTCCACACTAGTAATGAATGAACACATACTCTACATTCATAACATTCTTCTCCTCAGGTTGAACTCTTTTTATCCCCCCTCCACAAAAAACATAAGCATCGATATTCATAATGCAATATGGCCGCCGATGCTAAGATGCTGAGATGCTAAGATGGTGAGATGGTGAGATGCTGAGATGATGAGATGGTGAAATGGGTTTAAAGTGAGACAAAGTAAAGAATTAATGCAGCCGTCAAGGCACAACACACATTAGCGTCATTAGCCAACATGGCAGTCCAATTTCATGTCAGGCGTAGGCTATACGGTACCCTATTCCCTGTGTGTGTGTGTGTGTGTGTGTGTGTGTGTGTGTGTGTGTGTGTGTGTGTGTGTGTGTGTGTGTGTGTGTGTGTGTGTGTGTGTGTGTGTGTGTGTGTGTCAGACGTAGGCTATACGGTACCCTATTCTGTGTGTGTGTGTGTGTGTGTGTGTGTGTGTGTGTGTGTGTGTGTGTGTGTGTGTGTGTGTGTGTGTGTGTGTGTGTGTGTGTGTGTGTGTGTGTGTGTGTGTGTTTGTCCGACGTAGGCTATACGGTACCCTATTCCCTGTGTGTGTGTGTGTGTGTGTGTCAGGCATAGGCTATACGGTACCCTATTCCCTGTGTGTGTGTGTGTGTGTGTGTGTGTGTGTGTGTGTGTGTGTGTGTGTGTGTGTGTGTGTGTGTGTGTGTGTGTGTGTGTGTGTGTGTGTGTGTGTGTGTGTGTGTGTGTGTGTGTGTGTGTGTGCGTGCGTGTGTGTGTGTGGGTGGGTGTCAGGCGTAGGCTATACGGTACCATATTCCCTGTGTGTGTGTGTGTGTGTGTGTGTGTGTGTGTGTGTGTGTGTGTGTGTGTGTGTGTCAGGCGTAGGCTATACGGTACCCTATTCCCTGTGGCCCTGGTCAACACTACAACCGCTGAGGCAGTCATTTGGACAACACTACAACCTCTGAGGCAGTCATTTGGACAACACTACAACCTCTGAGGTAGTCATTTGGACTGCTCATCAATTTAACTGATTTATTACACTGCCATTTCAACGTTATGCCCCCCTCCATCCTTGACTTTGACTAAATCAGTCTATATAACACACTGGCATTGTTAGAATCACATTCACAAACACAATGGGAGTTATAAACCACTTTTAGGGGGACAGTTTTGCCCCTCCTTCTCCTGACAGTACAGGTGTAGGATCTTAATTTGAGCCAGTTTTTTACAACAGGAAAATTAATCCTGCAGCAACAGGAAATGTGAAATTTTATGTGGATTATAATCAATGGACATTTTTGTAGGGGTTTATACATTTTTTCGTACGGTGAAAATTAAGTCTGGCATTTCAAAGTGGAGATTACTAACTTCAGAAGCCTTTTTAAACCTAAATTAGACTTTAACAAATGTCCTGCAACAGGGTGATCAAATGAAGATCCTACATCTATAGGGCCTCCTTCTTCCAATAGTTGAAGGTGCCATGCCCAGTTATTCAACCTGATAATTGCCTGGAAACTACACTGAAACTAATTTCACACATTTAACAACAGATGAAATAAATGAAGTACAGTATGATTGGGTATAAAAGGGGAGAATGGGTGAGCTGTTGAGAGAGAGGGGAAGCACACAATGCTTTGGATCAGACGGCTCCCGCCATTGGTCTGTTGCTGTGTTCTACAACATGCTTGACTTGACTGCTATTTGGTATTTTTTTTGTTTCGTTTTTAATTGAAAAACGCAGCAGCGACTCTTCCTGGTGTCACAAAACATGAAACATAATAAGCAAGAACAGCCCAAGGACAAAACTACATTAATGAAAAAATATATATTTAAAAAGCACACGTAGCCTACATATCAATACCAATACACACACAAACTATCTGGGTCAAAGAGGGGACAGGCGTTGTGCCGTGAGGTGTTGCTTCATCTGTTTTCTGAAACCAGGTTTGCTGTTCATTTGTGCAATATACTGTATGCTTTCTTGAATTTGTTCTGGATTTGGGGACTGTGAAAAGATCCCTGGTGACATGTCAGGTGGGGCGAGTGTGTGTGTCAGTGCTGTGTGTAAGTTGACTATGCAAACAATTTTGAATTTTCAATACATTTATGTTTCTTATAAAAAACAAGAAGTGGTCAAATAGGGGAGAGGTGCAGGCAATCTCTCCTCAACTCTTAGCCAAGAGAGACTAGCATGCATAGTATTTATATCAGCCCTCTGATTACAATGAAGAGCAAGACGTGCCACTCTATTCTGGGGCCGGCTGCAGCTTAATAACTAGGCCCTTCTTTGCAACTCTTGACCATATGACTGGACAATAATCGAGATAAGATAAAACTAGAGCCTGCAGGACTTGCTTTTTGGAGCTGAGCACCCTGCTATCAACGCACAACGTGTTGTTCAAGCAGGGCATGAACGACACCATGCCTAAGAGATACTTCACCATGAGTCTGGCACAACATGACAGACGTACAAGGACCAAGGCAGCAGAAAAGATTCCACGCCAGCTGCTGCTGCGGGAGCTAAATTGCACACATTTCCCAGGGAGGAGACAGTTCCAGGTGGCCAGATGCCCAAAGAACAGAACCCCAAGACACCTGTGACACCTGCAAGCGACTTGTTTGTGGGAAGTGATGCGAGCAAGTGATGTGTCGACTGTTAGGACAAGGAAAAACAGCTAAATGAAATCCAACTTGTGCCATTGTGTGAAGACGCAGACCTTGTCAGCCAGACAATAACTGTCTTGCTGACAGTGTGTCTTGGTGGGTGGGGGTCTCGGTGGTTGAGGATCATGGTGGTTGGGGTCTTGGTGGTTGAGGATCTTGGTGGTTGGGGTCTTGGTGGTTGGGGTCTTGGGGTTTGAGGATCTTGGTGGTTGGGGTCTTGGTGGTTGAGAATCTTGGTGGTTGGGGTCTTGGTGGTTGAGGATCTTGGTGGTTGGGGTCTTGGTGGTTGGGGTCTTGGTGGTTGAGGATCTTGGTGGTTGGGGTCTTGGTGGTTGAGGATCTTGGTGGTTGGGGTCTTGGTGGTTGGGGTCTTGGGGTTTGAGGATCTTGGTGGTTGGGGTCTTGGTGGTTGAGGATCTTGGTGGTTGGGGTCTTGGTGGTTGAGGATCTTGGTTGTTGGGGTCTTGGTGGTTGAGGATCTTGGTGGTTAGGGTCTTGGTGGTTGGGGTCTTGGTGGTTGGGGTCTTGGTGGTTGGGGTCTTTGTGGTTGAGGATCATAGGTGGTTGGGGTCTTGGTGGTTGAGGATCTTGGTGGTTGGGGTCTTGGTGGTTGAGGATCTTGGTGGTTGGGGTCTTGGTGGTTGAGGATCTTGGTTGTTGGGGTCTTTGTGGTTGAGGATCATAGGTGGTTGGGGTCTTGGTTGTTGGCGTCTTGGTGGTTGAGGATCTTGGTGGTTAGGGTCTTGGTGGTTGGGGTCTTGGTGGTTGGGGTCTTGGTGGTTGAGGATCTTGGTGGTTGGGGTCTTTATTTTATTTTGTCATTATAATAGAAGCTGTTCCAACACACATCTGTCTGTTTCATAGTTGGAATAAAGGCACTCCATTAATAAAATGGATTGAACTCTCAATGAATAATGGGGCGGCAGGTAGCCTAGTGGTTAGAGAATTGGACTAGTAACCGGAAGGTTAAAAGATCGAATCCCCAAGCTGACAAGGTAAACATCTATCGTCCTGCCCCTTTTAAAGGCAGTTAACCCACTGTTCCTAGGCCGTCATTGAAAATAAGAATTTGTTCTTAACTGACTTGCCTAGTTAAATAAAGAAAAAATAAAATGAGTTGAACACACCATGAATACAATGTTTTGAACTCTTCAAATGCAGGGGGGGGGGGTATTTTTAATTTTTACATATAGCATACAGTAACATAAGCTACTTAAAATGCTATTGTGTTATTTGAACAAATTTTTTTGTATTCTAAAGTTACTTAATACCTTTATTGTGTTGTATGGCCTTACAGGAGGGAGGGGCCTTTATATTGAGTTAAATAGGTGGGAGGAGACTTTACATTGTGTTGAATAGGTGGGAGGAGTCTTTACATTGTGTTGAATAGGTAGGAGGAGACTTTACATTGAGTTGAATAGGTGGGAGGAGACTTTACATTGAGTTGAATAGGTGGGAGGAGACTTTACATTGTGTTGAATAGGTAGGAGGAGACTTTACATTGAGTTGAATAGGTGGGAGGAATAAAGCAGAGTTAATCAATCACACACTGACAGGCGGAGCTGAAAACATGCAGACCTGCACACACACACACACACACACACACACACACACACACACACACACACACACACACACACACACACACACACACACACACACACACACACACACACACACATACAAACAGAATGTACACAGTATGCGCACACACACACACATACACACACACACACATACAAGTACAGAATGTACTCAGTATGCACGCACACACACACACACACACACACACACACACACACACACACACACACACACACACACACACACACACACACACACACACACACACACACTCACACACACTCACACACACACACATACAAACAGAATGTACTCAGCACGCACACACACACACACACACACACACACACACACACACACATACATACAAACAGAATGTACACAGTATGCACACACACACACACACACACACACACACACACACACACACACACACACACACACACACACAAGCACACACACACACACACAAGCACACACACACACATCACCCCCACACACACACCACACACACACACACACACACACACACCATGCAGGTCATAATGGTTCCTCTCCGTCATCTTCAGAGTCGAGGCAGTAGAATGGATTACAGTGGGTTGTGAGAGAGAGTATATGGTTCTGTACTTAGTGTGTGTGTGTGTGTGTGTGTGTGTGTGTGTGTGTGTGTGTGTGTGTGTGTGTGTGTGTGTGTGTGTGTGTGTGTGTGTGTTTGTGTGTGTATGTGTATGTATGTGTGTGTGTGTGTGTGTATGTATGTATATGTGTGTGTATGTGTGTGTGTGTGTGTGTGTGTGTGTGTGTGTGTGTGTGTGTGTGTGTGTGTGTGTATGTATATGGGTGTGTATGTGTGGATGTGTGTGAACCCTGCTCTTTGTTTTATCATTCATCTCCGCGGTGACATTTACAGCACAGTATTATAATGAGACCCTAACCAGAGCAACGTGAGATAATTCACATGGAGAGATGCTTCATAAGGCCACGTGCTAATAATGAATGTACTTCTAACCATGGCCCGGTTCTGACGGGGTGGACATGTAGACAATATATCATTATATTGGTACAAAAAAGGTTGAGGATCACAATAGGAGAGGAAGTCTAGTGGCAGACTGAGTGTATTCACCTTGGTTCTAACTTGTCAGGTTGTGTATGCTACAATATATGAATGCTGTTCAGATAGCCTCAACTGGTGCTACTACATCACTCAGTATTGGAATGGCTGCTAGTTACTAAAACGACATCCAACTGCTTACACACAAACTATTTTCGTGTCACACGATTTTTTGAAACCTCTCACTCAAAGTGCGAAACTACACACCAAATATCCAAAACTATAAGCTATTTCTCAGCCTTTGACTCAGTTGTCAATTGCATAAAACACTTTTTTTCAAAACACTACACACAATTCTCTACCTAAAACACAACAATCTAACAGGAAGTGACTTGCTTTCCTTTTCCAAACACAACCAATCAAAATGCTACACTTATTCACCAGGTCACACACACACACACTCCTCACATGTGCAAACACTAATAGCTTAACTTATCACTAACCAATCACTGATTTACTGTAGTATAGGCCTATAAATAGGTCAAAGGTCAGATTACCTGTTTTGAACAATGGATGCCAACAATGGACAGAGAGCAAGAGGAGTAGGAGGGAGAGGAAGAGGAAGAAGAGGATGAGGACAAAGAAGAAAAGGAAGGAGAGCCATCTCTGATGAGATTAGGGCAACACTTGTTGATCATGTGATCAACCACGGTTTGACCATGAGAGAGGCACATCCTCCATCACAACACCACACTGGGTCCGTACAACACCGGCCATATGCTCACTTTTCTGGATGCAATTTACACAATGCTTGTTGTCCCTGATCCAGATCAGGAGCCTGCTAGATTTGTGGTTTTATGGGACAATGTTAGTTTTCACCAGGTTGTTCTGGTCCAAAACTGGTTTGCCACCCATCCACAATTTGTAGTTTTGCACCTACCCCCATATTCACCTTTTCTAAATCCCATAGAGGAATTCTTCTCAACCTGGCGCTGGAAAGTGTATGATCGCCAACCCTATGCCCACATGCCGCTTCTCCAGGCAATGGAGGACGCATGTGGGGACATAGAGGTTGCCTCTATCCAAGGTTGGATAGGCCATGCTAGGAGATACTTCCCTCCATGTGGGGACATAGAGGTTGGATACGCCACGCTAGGAGATACTTCCCTCCATGTGGGGACATAGAGGTTGCCTCTGTCCAAGGTTGGATACACCACGC
The DNA here is from genome assembly GCF_036934945.1 of Oncorhynchus masou masou. Classification (NCBI taxonomy): domain Eukaryota; kingdom Metazoa; phylum Chordata; class Actinopteri; order Salmoniformes; family Salmonidae; genus Oncorhynchus; species Oncorhynchus masou. Next base: position 4,180,894 of record NC_088214.1, read on the forward strand.
TAGGAGATACTTCCCTCCATGTGGGGACATAGAGGTTGGATACACCATGTCTATGTGGGGACAAGGTTGAGAACACCATGCTAGGAGATACTTCCCTCCATGTGGGGACATAGAGGTTGGATACACCATGCTAGGAGATACTTCCCTCCATGTGGGGACATAGAGGTTGGCCTCTAGGAGATACTTCCCTCCATGTGGGGACATAGAGGTTGGATACGCCATAGGAGATACTTCCTCCATGTGGGGACATAGAGGTTGCCTCTGTCCAAGGTTGGAAAAACCATGCTAGGAGATACTTCCCTCCATGTGGGGACATAGAGGTTGGACATGCTAGGAGATACTTCCCTCCATGTGGGGACATAGAGGTTGGATACGCCATGCTAGGAGATACTTCCCTCCATGTGGGGACATCGATGTGGTCCAAGGTTGGATACGCCACGCTAGGAGATACATCTCCATGGGGACATAGAGGTTGGATACGCCATGCTAGGAGATACTCCCTCCATGTGGGGACATAGAGGTTGGATACACCATGCTAGGAGATACTTCCCTCCATGTGGGGACATAGAGGTTGCCTCTGTCCAAGGTTGGATACACCATGCTAGGAGATACTTCCCTCCATGTGGGGACATAGAGGTTGGATACACCATGCTAGGAGATACCCCTCCATGTGGGGACATAGAGGTTGCCTCTGTCCAAGGTTGGATATGCTAGGAGATACTTTGTGGGGACATAGAGGTTGGATACACCATGCTAGGAGATACTTACCTTTGGGGACATAAAGGTATGCCTCTTCCAAGGTTTACGCCATGCTTGGAGATACTTTGGGGACATAGAGGTTGCCTCTGTCCAAGGTTGGATACACCACGCTAGGAGATTTCCTCCATGTGGGGACATAGAGGTTGCCTCTGTCCAAGGTTGGATACGCCATGCTAGGAGATACTTCCCTCCATGTGGGGACATAGAGGTTGTCTCTGTTCAAGGTTGGATACACCATGCTAGGAGATACTTCCCACCATGTGGGGACATAGAGGTTGCCTCTGTCCAAGGTTGGATACACCACGCTAGGAGATACTTCCCTCCATGTGGGGACATAGAGGTTGGATACACCATGCTAGGAGATACTTCCCTCCATGTGGGGACATAGAGGTTGTCTCTGTTCAAGGTTGGATACACCATGCTAGGAGATACTTCCCTCCATGTGGGGACATAGAGGTTGCCTCTGTCCAAGGTTGGATACGCCACGTTTTCTCTTGCCAAACATCGAGGGAGTATCTTGTGATGTGGACAAAGTATTGTGGCCAGACCCAGGCCGGAGAAGAGATGAAGCGTAGCTTAACCCCCCCCCCCACACACAATTATGTTCTTTACTGTATTCTAAAGAAAATACTTTTGGTTTACATATGTTTATGGTTTTGTTGTATTTATTTTACTAGGCAAGTCAGTTAAGAACAAATTCTTATTTTCAATGACGGCCTAGGAACAACGGGTTAACTGCCTGTTCAGGGGCAGAACGACAGATTTGTACCTTGTCAGCTCGGGGATTCGAACTTTCAACCTTTCGGTTACTAGTCCAACGCTCTAACCACTAGGCTACCTGCCGCCGTATGATACTGTAAACAACAGTAATGTTTGGCCTAATAAATATTTTCTGTTTCTACATGGCATTGGTGTTTACAGTGTACTTGTTACCCCTCTCAGCAGATTACTTTCACTGTAGAACATCGTATTGGTGTTTACAGTGTACTTGTTACCCCTCTTAGCAGATTACTTTCACTGTAGAACATCATATTGGTGTTTACAGTGTACTTGTTACCCCTCTCAGCAGATTACTTTCACTGTAGAACATCGTATTGGTGTTTACAGTGTACTTGTTACCCCTCTCAGCAGATTACTTTCACTGTAGAACATTGTATTGAAATGTAGATATAAGCCTATAAAAGAGCAAAGAGCTTTAGATTTAGAACAACAGTGTTTACATGGTTTATCCAAACATGTACTATTATGAAAGCAGTGTTTGCCATTTGATGCAAATGCTTCATTCTGACATGTGTTTATGGCATTTTGAATGCAGTGTTACATTTTGAAAGAGATGTGAGGCATTTTGTGTGTGTAGTTTTGGGAATTGTGTGTAGAGATTTGAAAAAAAGGAGACAGTTTTGAAAAAGTGTGTAAGCAGTTGGAAAAAACTGTAAATAACACATATCAACACACTAGACTCAGCTACTATGAAAACAACAAATACAAAAAACAGAAATATACAAACAAGAGTACAGATAAACTTTAACGGACATATTCATTTTGTCAAGAGGTTTTTTGGTGCGTATTTCTTTTTTGTTGTATTTACATTTACTGATAATGTCTTAAAATAATATTCAAATTCAATGTTACATAATGTGAAAAGGGTGTTTGTTGTTTGCGGCCTCTTCATTTTATAGACAAAGAATCTTCCATGAAAAAAAATGAACAAATGAAAGTTAAATCAGGTTCAAAATAAAACATAATATCAGAGTCTCTCAGATGAACATCAACAGTCGTTTCTTTTCAAATAAAAATCTTTTAACTCCAAAATCTTCTGACATAAGAACAGTCCCGAAAGAAATGGTCAAGAGTCTCTGGGTCACAATCACAAAATACACATTTGTTATCAATAGGTATTTTGATTCTGTGTATGATAAAGGTCTTTTCAGGGTAGATTCTATGAATGAGTTCGTATGATACTCCTTTCACCTTATTAGATATACAATATTTACCAGATAATAACGAAATGTTGTTCCAGTTCACTTGTCCTAGGGCTGTATTCCAAGACATTTTAGCAGAGGGAATAGTAACATGTTGACATAGTTTCCTTATATACATGTTATTACATTTACAGTCAATTCCTTCTAGTTGTATTGAGGCTATAAAAATTCTCGACAGTTGCACTTGGAGTGTTGTTATATTCTCCTAACAAAAGAAGAGCATCTTTAGGGACAGCTCTAACAACAACGTGATACTCCTCAGGAGTGAATGTAACATTGTGTTGTTCTCATGAATTCTGGGTAATCATATATTCCGTCCGTCATTATTCAATAGTTGTTTAACCCAAATAATGTCGTTGTCTAACCAGATCTGGGAAAACAAAAAGACTTGTTTTGTATTTCATGTCTTTATTATTCCTGATTGTAAACCTATGAGGGGAAAATTGTGTTTGTACGTGAGGTTCCAAGTTAGAAGTACTTGTTTATGAAAGTTAGCAAGACGAATAGGGATTTTACTCACATCAAAGTTACATTTCAGTAAGAATTCTAGACCGCCAATTTGTTGGAATATTAAATTAGGGATTATTTTCCAAATGCAAATCCTAATTTCTTAAATAGTTTTGTATCCATTTAATCTTAAATATTATATTAGAGGTTTTAACCCTCCCTCACCTTGGGTGCTACATATTATTGCTTTTCTTAAATAATGTGGTTTATTCCGCCATATGAAGTTAAATCATTTAGTATCAACCATTATAGTTACTGACAGAGGAACATCCAAGGCATGGGAGGTCTAAACTAATCTGGACCTTCAGATTGTGATAAAAGTACACGCCCAGATAAAGATCTCTTAATAACCAGGAGTTAAATCTCTTTCCAATCTTCTCCACAATAGGAGAGACATTTAAGTTGGCCCTTTCTTTCTGATCTTTGCTAACGTTAAAACAAAGATATGTGATCACATCATTTACAGGGATATTAAATACTGAGTTTAAGTCACATCTTTTCAACGCAAATAATTGACATTTCCTAATATTCAGAGATAGACATGTGATACATGTGAGAAGGCATTAATACACTCAACAGCTTTCCTGACTTCATTAAGATCTTTTTTAAATAATGATGGTGTCATCAGCCAATTTGAAAATTGTATCTCTTTATATTGTAACTGAACACCCCTAAAACTACTGTTATTGATATGAAGTGCCAAATATTACCACACTGAATGGGCTAACACCACACTGAATGGGGCTAGCACCACATATTAACCACACTGAATGGGGCTAAAACCACACTGAATGGGGCTAGCACCACACTGAATATAACACCACACTGAATGGGGCTAGCACACACCACACTGAATGGGGCTAACACCACAACCACCACACTGAATGGGGCTAACACCACATATTAACCACACTGAATGGGGATAACACCACACTGAATGGGGCTAACACCACACTGAATGGGGCTAACACCACACTGAATGGGGCTAACACCACATATTAACCACACTGAATGGGGCTAGCACCACATATTAACCACACTGAATGGGGCTATCACCACATATTAACCACACTGAATGGGGCTAACACCACACTGAATGGGGCTAACACCACACTGAATGGGGCTAGCACCACATATTAACCACACTGAATGGGGCTAACACCACACTGAATGGGGCTAGCACCACACTGAATGGGGCTAACACCACATATTAACCACACTGAATGGGGCTAACACCACACTGAATGGGGCTAGCACCACATATTAACCACACTGAATGGGGCTAGCACCACATATTAACCACACTGAATGGGGCTAACACCACACTGAATGGGGCTAGCACCACATATTAACCACACTAACACCACACTGAATGGGGCTAGCACCACATATTAACCACTGAATGGGGCTAACACCACACTGAATGGGGCTAACACCACACTGAATGGGGCTAACACCACATATTAACCACACTGAATGGGGCTAACACCACACTGAATGGGGCTAACACCACACTGAATGGGGCTATCACCACATATTAACCACACTGAATGGGGCTAGCACCACATATTAACCACACTGAATGGGGCTAACACCACACTGAATGGGGCTAGCACCACATATTAACCACACTGAATGGGGCTAGCACCACATATTAACCACACAGAATGGGGCTAACACCACACTGAATGGGGCTAACACCACACTGAATGGGGCTAGCACCACATATTAACCACACTGAATGGGGCTAACACCACACTGAATGGGGCTAGCACCACATATTAACCACACTGAATGGGGCTAGCACCACATATTAACCACACTGAATGGGGCTATCACCACATATTAACCACACTGAATGGGGCTAAAACCACACTGAATGGGGCTAACACCACACTGAATGGGGCTTAACCACACTGAATGGGGCTAACACCACATATTAACCACACTGAATGGGGCTAACACCACACTGAATGGGGCTAACACCACACTGAATGGGGCTAACACCACACTGAATGGGGCTAACACCACACTGAATGGGGCTAACACCACATATTAACCACACTGAATGGGGCTAACACCACACTGAATGGGGCTAACACCACATATTAACCACACTGAATGGGGCTAACACCACACTGAATGGGGCTAACACCACATATTAACCACACTGAATGGGGCTAACACCACACTGAATGGGGCTAACACCACATATTAACCACACTGAATGGGGCTAGCACCACATATTAACCACACTGAATGGGGCTAACACCACATATTAACCACACAAAATGGGGCTAGCACCACACTGAATGAGAGCAGAGAAGAGGAATTCTATATGTATAAAACATACAGATAAAATGGCCTTTTTCCAATATGAATTTGAGCCTCTCACAACAAAAATACGTCCGAGGTTTCCTGATGAGTTGGTAAACATTCAGAAGAGATTAATCAACAACACATATTTCCCTAGGTAGGGATCTATTTGACATCGCATGTGACTCACACACCCAACGTAATACAATCTGACAACTGATTTAAAAGAAGTCCCTGGTAGACCATCTTGAAGCTGAACTGACCCTGAAAACAGGGGTGTGTCCTTTCACAGTTGTTGTTCACGTCTACTCTAAGAAGGAGATGAAGATCCAAGGAAACAATGTGAAGCTTATCCACGTAGGCAGACGATGTGGTTCTGGTGGGACTCTTATCTTTAAAGCTGTTATGTCACATGGGTACGGGTATTTTAAACAGACCAAGAACCTTCCAGGATGGTACCGGTCAAGTGCCCTCCACATCAATGTAGACAAGACAAAGGAGCTGATCATCGATGGCAACAACCTGCCAATGTCCCAACCACTGTCTCTGAACGACCAACCAGTGGAGGTGGTTGAGTGTTTCATATACCTAGGGATGCAAATTGATGACAAACTGGATTTGACAGAGAAGGTAGACTGGAAATATATATTTATTTTTTTTATCAGGAAATTGAAGGAGTTTGGGGTCAGCCAGGATGTTCTGGAGAGGTTTCTCACGTTCAATATGACAGTCTGGTAATCTGAGTTGATGGAGAGGATCAATATGACAGTCTGGTAATCTGAGTTGATGGAGAGGATCAATATGACAGTCTGGTAATCTGAGTTGATGGAGAGGATCAATATGACAGTCTGGTAATCTGAGCTGGTGGAGAGGATCAATATGACAGTCTGGTAATCTGAGCTGGTAGAGAGGATCAATATGACAGTCTGGTAATCTGAGCTGGTGGAGAGGATCAATATGACAGTCTGGTAATCTGAGTTGGTGGAGAGGATCAATATGACAGTCTGGTAATCTGAGCTGGTGGAGAGGATCAATATGACAGTCTGGTAATCTGAGCTGGTGGAGAGGATCAATATGACAGTCTGGTAATCTGAGTTGATGGAGAGGATCAATATGACAGTCTGGTAATCTGAGCTGGTAGAGAGGATCAATATGACAGTCTGGTAATCTGAGCTGGTGGAGAGGATCAATATGACAGTCTGGTAATCTGAGCTGGTGGAGAGGATCAATATGACAGTCTGGTAATCTGAGCTGGTAGAGAGGATCAATATGACAGTCTGGTAATCTGAGCTGGTGGAGAGGATCAATATGACAGTCTGGTAATCTGAGCTGGTGGAGAGGATCAATATGACAGTCTGGTAATCTGAGTTGATGGAGAGGATCAATATGACAGTCTGGTAATCTGAGTTGATGGAGAGGATCAATATGACAGTCTGGTAATCTGAGTTGATGGAGAGGATCAATATGACAGTCTGGTAATCTGAGCTGGTGGAGAGGATCAATATGACAGTCTCGTAATCTGAGTTGATGGAGAGGATCAATATGACAGTCTGGTAATCTGAGCTGGTGGAGAGGATCAATATGACAGTCTGGTAATCTGAGTTGATGGAGAGGATCAATATGACAGTCTGGTAATCTGAGCTGGTGGAGAGGATCCTCACGTTCAATATGACAGTCTGGTAATCTGAGCTGGTGGAGAGGATCAATATGACAGTCTGGTAACTGAGTTGGTGGGAGGATCCTCACGTTCAATATCCTTGTCTTTAGGCTTCATCTACACTGATTGAAGTTGATTTAACAGGTGACATCAAGAAGAGATCATAGGTTTCACCTGGATTCACCTGGTCAGTCTATGTCATGGAAAGAGCAGGGTATTCCTAATGTTTTGTGTTATGTGTTCCTTTTAATATCAGGTGATATCCTGGATGGACAATACAGTTATATTCTATTATTTGTACTCACAAGTCATACTGCCAGATGTCCTCACAAATCATACTGCCAGATGTCCTCACAAGTCATACTGCCAGATGTCCTCACAAGTCATACTGCCTGTTGTCCTCACAAGTCATACTGCCTGTTGTCCACACAAGTCATACTGCCAGATGTCCTCACAAGTCATACTGCCAGATGTCCTCACAAGTCATACTGCCAGATGTCCTCACAAGTCATACTGCCTGTTGTCCACACAAATCATACTGCCAGATGTCCTCACAAGTCATACTGCCTGTTGTCCTCACAAATCATACTGTCTAATGTCCTCACAAGTCATACTGCCAGATGTCCTCACAAATCATACTGCCAGATGTCCTCACAAATCATACTGCCAGATGTCCTCACAAATCATACTGTCTAATGTCCTCACAAGTCATACTGCCAGATGTCCTCACAAATCATACTGCCTGTTGTCCACACAAGTCATACTGCCTGTTGTCCACACAAGTCATACTGCCCGATGTCCACACAAGTCATACTGCCTGTTGTCCACACAAGTCATACTGCCCGATGTCCACACAAGTCATACTGCCTGTTGTCCACACAAGTCATACTGCCCGATGTCCTCACAATTCCCCACAAAACTATCTGAACCAGATTAAACTTTTCATGAAAGAGTCTTCAGTAGCTGGCACTGTGGGACTGAAGATGAATACACAACACACCATCTACCATCCACACTTTCAACACTGCTCTATTCAACGGGGAAAACACACCTCCCAAATGGGACCCTAATCCCTATATAGTGCACTACATTTGACCAGAGCCCAATCGGGTATAGGGTGTGATTTGGGACACAAACACAGGCTTTGAAGCTAAAATGTGGCCAGTAGATACTAGATATGTCATTAAACAATATATTCCTGAGTGAGAACACACAATGGTCTTTTAATTCCTTTCTATATTCCCACACAGTGCATTTCAAAGCGATCTATCCATCTTTTACAGATGCTGTAAAGCCAGAGGCCTGGATCAATACTCAGCCCCACAACGCTAGAGTCAATTTTTCCTAAAGAATTTTCACCCTGACTTAAAAGGGCTATCGTTATTGCACCTGTAACAAAAGTCAACTTTCAATGTTAAAAGCAAGGCGCAAAATGCTACGGCTTGGCTGTGTGCGTGCGTGCGTGCGTGCGTGCGTGCGTGTGTGTGTGTGTGTGCGTGTGTGCGTGCATGCGCGTGTGTGTGTGTGTGCGTGTGCGTGTGCGTGCCTGAGAGAGCTGGTTCTGTCTCTATAGACACACGTCATTAGTCGATGTTAACAGAATAGACCTGGGTGGGAAGGAATGAGAATGCAGGACTGCAGTAAATAGCTGTCTGGTGGTTCATGATAAAGACATGAGAATGCAGGACTGCAGTAAATAGCTGTCTGGTGGTTCATGATAAAGACATGAGAATGCAGGACTGCAGTAAATAGCTGTCTGGTGGTTCATGATAAAGACATGAGAATGCAGGACTGCAGTAAATAGCTGTCTGGTGGTTCATAGTAAAGACATGAGAATGCAGGACTGCAGTAAATAGCTGTCTGGTGGTTCATAGTAAAGACATGAGAATGCAGGACTGCAGTAAATAGCTGTCTGGTGGTTCATAGTAAAGACATGAGAATGCAGGACTGCAGTAAATAGCTGTCTGGTGGTTCATAGTAAAGACATGAGAATGCAGGACTGCAGTAAATAGCTGTCTGGTGGTTCATAGTAAAGACATGAGAATGCAGGACTGCAGTAAATAGCTGTCTGGTGGTCCATAGTAAAGACACAGTAAAATGCTGGTGATTTCTAGATGTATGGGTCAACCGTGTCAATGTTTTTTTTTTTTAAGCCTCACGTTGAGGTTGTTTAGTTGACGTCAATGTAACGGTTTTCGTCCTCTTCTTCTTCTGAGGAGGAGGAGGAAGGATCGGACAAATGCGCAGCGTGGTAAGTGTCCATAATATAATTTTAATGAAATATAACTGAACACAGAAAAACAAAAGAATAAGATAATAAATGGAAACCGCCACAGTCCCGTATAGAGCAAACACTGACATGGAAAACAATCACCCACAACCAACATGGTGAAAACAGGCTGCCTAAGTATGATTCTCAATCAGAGACAACGATCGACAGCTGCCTCTGACTGAGAACCATACCAGGCCAAACACAGAAGTATGACATAGAAAAAAGAACATAGACTATCCACACCAACTCACGCCCTGACCAAATTAACACAAAGACACAATAAAGGAACTAAGGTCAGAACATGACAGTCACTCTCTCTCTCTAACTCTTTAAGGTCCTACCCCAAAAAATATGCAGGCGTCATTTCAATCTCATGCAGACAAGGTCGACCACACTGCAGGTTCCGTAGACAATGTTTATCAAACCAGACGAACATAACAGCGGGACTCCATTTAGAACTGCCACACTGCAACAATTACAAAGAGAAACTAAGATGGTGTCAATGGTGTGGAATGAACAACCGCCTAATTCAGTAAGGGGCTGTGTCTGAAACGGCACCCTAGTCCCTATGTAGTGCACTACTTTAGACCAGAGTCCTATGGAACCTATTCTCTATGTAGTGCACTACTTTAGACCAGAGCCCTATGGAACCCTATTCCCTATGTAGTGCACTACTTTAGACCAGAGCCCTATGGAACCCTATTCTCTATGTAGTGCACTACTTTAGACCAGAGTCCTATGGGACCCTATTCCCTATAGAGTGCACTACTTTAGACCAGAGTCCTATGGAACCCTATTCCCTATGTAGTGCAATACTTTAGACCAGAGCCCTATGGAACCTTATTCCCTATGTAGTGCACTACTTTAGACCAGAGCCCTATGGAACCCTATTCCCTATGTAGTGCACTACTTTAGACCAGAGCCCTATGGAACCCTATTCCCTATGTAGTGCACTACTTTAGACCAGAGTCCTATGGGACCCTATTCCCTATGTAGTGCACTACTTTAGACCAGAGCACTATGGCACCCTATTCCCTATATAGTGCACTACTTAGACCAGAGTCCTATGGAACCCTATTCCCTATGTAATGCACTACTTTAGACCAGAGTCCTATGGGACCCTATTCCCTATGTAGTGCACTACTTTAGACCAGAGCCCTATGGAACCCTATTCCCTGTGGAGTGCACTACTTTAGACCAGAGCCCTATGGAACCCTATTCCCTATGTAGTGCACTACTTTAGACCAGAGTCCTATGGAACCCTATTCCCTATGTAGTGCACTACTTTAGACCAGAGTCATATGGAACCCTATTCCCTATATAGTGCACTACTTTAGACCAGAGCCCTATGGAACCCTATTCCCTATGTAGTGCACTACTTTAAACCAGAGTCCTATAGAACCCTATTCCCTATATAGTGTACTACTTTAGACCAGAGTCCTATAGAACCCTATTCCCTATGTAGTGCACTACTTTAGACCAGAGCCCTATGGAACCCTATTCCCTTTGTAGTGCACTACTTTAAACCAGAGCCCTATGGAACCCTATTCCCTATGTAGTGCACTACTTTAGACCAGAGCCCTATGGAACCATATTCCCTATGTAGTGCACTACTTTAAACCAGAGTCCTATAGAACCCTATTCCCTATATAGTGCACTACTTTAGACCAGAGCCCTATGGAACCCTATTCCCTATGTAGTGCACTACTTTAAACCAGAGTCCTATAGAACCCTATTCCCTATATAGTGCACTACTTTAGACCAGAGTCCTATAGAACCCTATTCCCTATGTAGTGCACTACTTTAAACCAGAGCCCTATGGAACCCTATTCCCTATGTAGTGCGCTACTTTAGACCAGAGCCCATGGGTAGTAGGTCACTATATACAGTACATTCGGAAAGTATTCAGACCCCTTCCCATTAAATAAATGTGGCATTCATCATTCTTAAATGGAAGAAGTTTGGAACCACCAAGACTCTTCCCGGACAAACTGAGAAGGGCCTTGGTCAGGAGGTGACCAAGATCCAGAGTTCCTCTGTAGAGATGGGAGAGGTATTTCCATCATGTGCATGTGTGGAAACGTGCTCCTCAGCCTGAAATGTCCCCACTTGCGTCAGTGAATAGCTAGCTTTTTCAAAGACTGGTAAGACGCTTCAGAACCGGCAGTCACATGTAGCAAGGCAGAGGTCACGCCAGGTATGGGCCAAACGTGTGCTAGCAAGGCAGAGGTCACGCCAGGTATGGGCCAAACGTGTGCTAGCAAGGCAGAGGTCACGCCAGGTATGGGCCAAACGTGTGCTAGCAAGGCAGAGGTCACGCCAGGTATGGGCCAAACGTGTGCTAGCAAGGCAGAGGTCACGCCAGGTATGGGCCAAACGTGTGCTAGCAAGGCAGAGGTCACGCCAGGTATGGGCCAAACGTGTGCTAGCAAGGCAGAGGTCACGCCAGGTATGGGCCAAACGTGTGCTAGCAAGGCAGAGGTCACGCCAGGTATGGGCCAAACGTGTGCTAGCAAGGCAGAGGTCACGCCAGGTATGGGCCAAACGTGTGCTAGCAAGGCAGAGGTCACGCCAGGTATGGGCCAAACGTGTGCTAGCAAGGCAGAGGTCACGCCAGGTATGGGCCAAACGTGTGCTAGCAAGGCAGAGGTCACGCCAGGTATGGGCCGAATCAAGAGGAAGTGGAACTCACAAGCAGCGTGACGTCCTTGACACACTGTTCTTTCGAAGGCCAAACCCATCATAGGTGTGACCAAATAACACCATTTTCATGTCATCTGACCACAGCACTGCCTGAAGTTTGCTAAACGGCATTGGTACTTGGATTGCCACCGGTGCTATGGTCACATGACATGACAATATAGTTACTTGGTCACACCCAACGGTGGGTTCGGACATCGAAAGACAAAGAAAAAAACGAATATGGTGAAAATACTACTGTTAAAAATGGTGGTGCTGCAAAACTACAAGCCTCAGATTTCCCACTTCCTGGTTGGATTTTTCTCAGGTTTTCGCCTGCCATATGAGTTCTGTTATACTCAGAGACATCATTCAAACAGTTCTAGAAACATCAGAGTGTTTTCTATCCACATCTACTAATAATATGCAAATATTAGCAACTGGGACTGAGGAGCAGGCCGTTTACTCTGGGTGCGCTTTTCATCCAGACGTGAAAATGCTGCTCCCCCTTATCCCAAACAGGTTCAATATGGTGGTGGATCATTGATGTTATGAGGCTATTTTTCTACTGTGGTCCACACCTGAGGCGATTTGCTTGAGGGATTCCTTTGCTACAATACTATTGACCATGAAGATGGATGTTACCTATACGCTAGTCTAGACTGCTAAGGGGAATCCTTCTTAGGAGCACACAACAAAGGCAAAGAGGACAACACCTCTGTACAATAGAGGCTCAACATCTCAACACAATAGAGGCTAGAGGGAGCCAGACAGCCCTAACGTGATCTAATGATGACACTGAGGTTTTAACTCTGGTGGGATGCGTTGGGTAATGATGGGATGGAACAGTCAATGAAGAAAATAGGTTTAAAAAAAAAAGAGCTTTTCTTTTCAATAATTGGATTTAATAATTCTAAAATATTAATGAGGCATTAAGAGTCCGTGGAGGATTCTCTTCCTTTGTTGTGTTCAAGATTATTCGTTCAGCCACCTGACTGGCTGGATTCAGAAACCAATCAGACGGAACGTTTCATTTTGTCTTCATCTGTCACTGCTTGGCAAAGGAAACATATTCAAACGTGTTCTATTGTTGTAAAAAAAATAACAACAACAAAAAACGGTCTGTTATGAACGTGTCATCTGGTTATCGTCTGCTAACCTGGGATTAATATAGAAAACGCAGACATACAGGTTATGTGAATGGACTGATTGGGTATTTGCCCAGTTGTTCCTTGACATTTGTTTGTTTTCTGACTTGGTAGTGTTGAGTTTCTTTCACATTATTAGTTCATCTTATTATTAAAAAGAAAGAAAATCTGAGTATGTCAGTGTAAGTATGTATACAGTAACCAAGACTACTGTATGTATACAGTAACCAAGACTACTGTATGTATACAGTAACCAAGACTGCAGTATGTATACAGTAACCAAGACTACTGTGTGTATACAGTAACCAAGACTACAGTATGTATACAGTAACCAAGACTACAGTATGTATACAGTAACCAAGACTACTGTAGTAGGCTACAGTAACCAAGACTACGTATGATACTAACCAAGACTACTGTATGTATACAGTAAAGACTACTGTATGTATACATAACCAAGACTACTGTATGTATACAGTAACCAAGACTGGTATGTATACAGTAACCAAGACTAAATATGTTTAAAAAAAAGAGCTTTTCTTGTATACAGTAACCAAGACTACTGTATGTATACAGTTAAGTAATTCCAAGACTATGTATGTATACAGTAACCAAGACTACTGTATGTATACTAACCAAGACTTTGTATGTATACAGTAACCAAGACTACTGTATGTATACAGTAACCAAGACTACTGTATGTATACAGAAACCAATCAGTATGTATACAGTAACCAAGACTACAGTATGTATACAGTAACCAAGACTACTGGTATGTATACAGTAACCAAGACTACTGTATGTATACAAACGTGTTCTATTGTTGTATACAGTAACCAAGACTACAGTATGTATACGGTCTGTTATGAACGTGTAACCAAGACTACTGTATGTAACCAAGACTATGTAATATAGTAACCAAGACTACTGTATGTATACAGTAACCAAGACTATACAGTGACTACTGTATGTATACAGTATGTATACAGTAACCAAGACTACAGTATGTATTAACCAAGACTACAGTATGTATACAGTAACTTTCAAGACTACTGTATGTATACATAACCAAGACTATGTATGTACAGTAACCAAACTACTGTATGTATGTCAAGACTAAGTATGTATACAGTAACCAAGACTACAGTATGTATACAGTAACCAAGACTACTACAGTATGTATACAGTAACCAAGACTACAGTATGTATACAGTAACCAAGACTACAGTAACCAAGACTGTATACAGTATGTAGTAACCAAGACTACTGTATGTATACAGTAACCAAGACTACTGTATGTATACAGTATGTATACAGTAACCAAGACTACTGTATGTATACAGTAACCAAGACTACTGTATGTATACAGTAACCAAGACTACAGTATGTATACAGTAACCAAGACTACAGTATGTATACAGTAACCAAGACTACAGTATGTATACAGTAACCAAGACTACAGTATGTATACAGTAACCAAGACTACTGTATGTATACAGTAACCAAGACTACTGTATGTATACAGTAACCAAGACTACAGTATGTATACAGTAACCAAGACTACTGTATGTATACAGTAACCAAGACTACTGTATGTATACAGTATGTGTACAGTAACCAAGACTACTGTATGTATACAGTATGTATACAGTAACCAAGACTACAGTATGTATACAGTAACCAAGACTACTGTATGTATACAGTAACCAAGACTACTGTATGTATACAGTATGTATACAGTAACCAAGACTACTGTATGTATACAGTATGTATACAGTAACCAAGACTACTGTATGTATACAGTATGTATACAGTAACCAAGACTACTGTATGTATACAGTATGTATACAGTAACCAAGACTACTGTATGTATACAGTATGTATACAGTAACCAAGACTACTGTATGTATACAGTAT
The DNA here is from genome assembly GCF_036934945.1 of Oncorhynchus masou masou. Taxonomy (NCBI): domain Eukaryota; kingdom Metazoa; phylum Chordata; class Actinopteri; order Salmoniformes; family Salmonidae; genus Oncorhynchus; species Oncorhynchus masou. The sequence continues at coordinate 4,196,131 of NC_088214.1, forward strand.
GTATACAGTAACCAAGACTACAGTATGTATACAGTATGTATACAGTAACCAAGACTACTGTATGTATACAGTATGTATACAGTAACAAAGACGACTGTCTCTCCTGTTGCTCAGAGAAGCCTTGGCAGGTTCTTCCATTGAATTATAGGTGACACACCATGGTTCACTAAGTAGGTTTATAAGCTACACACTATAGTTTTAAGTAGGTTTATAAGCTACACACTATAGTTTATTAAGTAGGTTTATAAGCTACACACTATGGTTTTAAGTAGGTTTATAAGCCTCCCCTGCCATTAGCTCCTTCCACCTCCCCTCCCCTCTCCTCCCCTGCATTCCACCTCTTCACCCCTCCCTGTCTTCTACCTCCTACTGTAGGTTTCCACATCCTCTACCCTCCCTGCCTTCTACCTCCTACTGCCCTCTCCTGCCTTCCACATCCTCTCCCCTCCCTGCCTTCTACCTCCTACTGCCCTCTCCTGCATTCCACCTCTTCTCCACCCCATGTCTTCTACCTCCTACTGCCCTCCCCTGCCTTCCACATCCTCTCCCCTCCCTGTCTTCTACCTCCTACTGCCCTCCCCTGCATTCCACATCCTCTCCCCTCCCTGTCTTCTACCTCCTACTGCCCTCTCCTGCCTTCCACATCCTCTCCCCTCCCTGTCTTCTACCTCCTACTGCCCTCCCCTGCATTCCACATCCTCTCCCCTCCCTGTCTTCTACCTCCTACTGCCCTCCCCTGCCTTCCACCTCTTCTCCCATCCCTGTCTTCTACCTCCTACTGCCCTCCCCTGCATTCCACATCTTCTCCCCTCCCTGTCTTCTACCTCCCCTCCCCTCTCCTCCCCTGCATTCCACCTCCTCTCCCCTCCCTGTCTTCTACCTCCTACTGCCCTCCCCTGCCTTCCACATCCTCTCCCCTCCTTGTCTTCTACCTCCTACTGCCCTCCCCTGCATTCCACATCCTCTCCCCTCCCTGTCTTCCACCTCCTACTGCCCTCCCCTGCCTTCCACATCTTCTCCCCTCCCTGTCTTCCACCTCCTCTTCTCTCTCTCCTCTCCTCCCTGCCTTCCACATCCTCTCCCCCCTCTTCCACCTCCCCCTCTCTCCTCTCCTCCCCTGCCTTCCACATCCTCTCCCCTCCCTGTCTTCCACCTCCTCTTCTCTCTCTCCTCTCTACCTCCCCTCCCCTCTCCTCCCCTGCCTTCCACATCCTCTCCCCTCCCTGGCCTCCACCTCCTCTTCTCTCGCTCCTCTCCTCTCTACCTAGCATGACCCATGAGGATGAGTCCGGGCCACCGCTTCTCTTTCAGGTAGCAGATTTATGCTGTCCGCCTCAGAAACAAAGGCTCTGGTGTGTTTGAAATGTGGAGGCCAAGGGAAGACCTAGATACCTAGAGACTAGGAATGTGTCCCAAATGGCATCCTATTCCCTAAGGGCTCTGGTCAAAAGTAGTGCACTATAAAGGGAATAGGGCTCCGTTTGGGACGGAGCCTTTATAGCGACTCAGAGAGACAGAGACAAGGAGACAGGCCCTTTGAAAAGCATTTCCCCGCTGGGACTGGGTTCTGCTGCAGTGACATGGCTCACGGGGCAGCTCTCACCTGGCAGGGTTAGCTCTTAGATCTATCTTTCACCTGGGGTCTGACGCCATCTGACTACCTGCCTGCCTGACTGACAGACTACCTGCCTGCCTGACTGACTATCTGCCAGCCTGACTGACTACATGATTGCCTGACTGACTATCTGCCAGCCTGACTGACTACATGATTGCCTGACTGACTATCTGCCAGCCTGACTGACTACATGATTGCCTGACTGACTACCTGCCTGCCTGACTGACTACATGATTGCCTGACTGACTATCTGCATGCCTGCCTGCCTAACTGACTACATGATTGCCTGACTGACTATCTGCCTGCCTGACTGACTACATGATTGCCTGACTGACTATCTGCCAGCCTGACTGACTGCCCGACTACCAGCCTGCCTGACTGACTGACTACCAGCCTGCCTGATTGACATCTGGCTTTTATACTTTTCACAAAGTGACTGAGGACATAGTACACAGAACTGGAAAATTTAATCTACACAGAAACATAGTAAATGGATTATGAAATACAAATAAATAGACTATAGATGTAAACACAATATCTATACTGGCATACAGTACCACGTACAATATGTCCAACACATAGCTTCACTCTAAGTGATAGAGTATGTCCAACACATAGATTCACTCTAAGTGATAGAGTATGTCCAACACATAGCTTCACTCTAAGTGATAGAGTATGTCCAACACATAGCTTCACTCTAAGTGATAGAGTATGTCCAACACATAGCTTCACTCTAGGTGATAGAGTATGTCCAACACATAGCTTCACTCTAAGTGATTGAGTATGTCCAACACATAGCTTCACTCTAAGTGATAGAGTATGTCCAACACATAGCTTCATTCACTCTAGGTGATAGAATATGTCCAACACATAGCTTCATTCACTCTAGGTGATAGAATATGTCCAACACATAGCTTCATTCACTCTAGGTCATACAATATGTCCAACACATAGCTTCATTCACTCTAGGTGATAAGTATGAGCTTCACTCTAGGTGATAGAGTATGTCCAACACATAGCTTCACTCTAAATGATAGAGTATGTCCAACACATAGCTTCACTCTAAGTGATAGAGTATGTCCAACACATAGCTTCATTCACTCTAGGTCATACAATATGTCCAACACATAGCTTCATTCACTCAGAATATGTCCAACACATAGCTTCATTCACTCTAGGTCATACAATATGTCCAACACATGACTCTAGGTGATAGTATGTCCAACACATAGCTTCATTCACTAGGTCATACAATATGTCCAACACATAGCTTCATTCACTCTAGGTGATAGAATATGTCCAACACATAGCTTCATTCACTCTAGGTGATAGAATATGTCCAACACATAGCTTCATTCACTCTAGGTGATAGAATATGTCCAACACATAGCTTCATTCACTCTAGGTCATACAATATGTCCAACACATAGCTTCACTCTAGGTGATAGAGTATGTCCAACACATAGCTTCACTCTAGGTGATAGAGTATGTCCAACACATAGCTTCACTCTAGGTGATAGAGTATGTCCAACACATAGCTTCACTCTAGGTGATAGAGTATGTCCAACACATAGCTTCCCTCTAAGTGATAGAGTATGTCCAACACATAGCTTCACTCTAAGTGATAGAGTATGTCCAACACATAGCTTCATTCACTCTAGGTGATAGAATATGTCCAACACATAGCTTCATTCACTCTAGGTGATAGAGTATGTCCAACACATAGCTTCACTCTAGGTGATAGAGTATGTCCAACACATAGCTTCACTCTAGGTGATAGAGTATGTCCAACACATAGCTTCACTCTAGGTGATAGAGTATGTCCAACACATAGCTTCACTCTAGGTGATACAATATGTCCAACACACAGCTTCACTCTAGGTGATACAGTATGCTAGGGTGGATATTGGCGCAGTCATTCATCTTCTGAAATCCCATAAGAAAAGATGAACTATGCTTTGTGAATCCCTTTTCCCTGGGTATAAGAGCGATCGCTCTAACCTTTCTTTTCTTGCCTTCCTCTGTTCCTAATTAGCTTTAGTGATTTCCTAACAACGTCAAAATTGAACCTTGAATTAGTCCCTCAAAACAACAAGCATTTGTTTCAGATCTTAAAACCAACAAAGCATGATAATGTTCTTGTTTATTTCCATGATCAAACATAAATGCTCTCGTCCGTCTCTGGAGAGCAGATCTCATTGGGCTAATTCCTGGCATTGAAACTTCCACGTTTGACAAATTGGGCTTGGAGAAGAAACTCAGAGAGAGAGAGAGAGAGAGAGAGAGAGACAGAGAGAGAGAGAGAGTGAGAGAGAGAAAACAGAGAGAAACAGAGAGAGTGAGAGAGAGAGAAAACAGAGAGAAACAGAGAGAAAGAGAGAGAGAGAGAGAGAGAGAGAGAGAGAGAGAGAGAGAGAGAGAGAGGGAGAGAAATGTCCACTACTACCATTAGTATTTCTTCTCTCTGAGCCCTGATTTGAGGCACATTTTCATCCTCTTGTCCCTCCAGTAGCTAGCGGTCCCTGAGACATTTTCATCCTCTTGTCCCTCCAGTAGCTAGCGGTCCCTGGGACATTTTCATCCTCTTGTCCCTCCAGTAGCTAGCGGTCCCTGGGACATTTTCATCCTCTTGTCCCTCCAGTAGCTAGCGGTCCCTGGGACATTTTTATCCTCTTGTCCCTCCAGTAGCTAGCGGTCCCTGGGACATTTTCATCCTCTTGTCCCTCCAGTAGCTAGCGGTCCCTGGGACATTTTCATCCTCTTGTCCCTCCAGTAGCTAGCGGTCCCTGGGACATTTTCATCCTCTTGTCCCTCCAGTAGCTAGCGGTCCCTGGGACATTTTCATCCTCTCGTCCCTCCAGTAGCTAGCGGTCCCTGGGACATTTTCATCCTCTTGTCCCTCCAGTAGCTAGCGGTCCCTGGGACATTTTCATCCTCTCGTCCCTCCAGTAGCTAGCGGTCAGTAGCCTATTCCTCTCAAGGAGACTAGCTGATACACATGACAGTCAAGGAGACTAGCTGACACACATGACAGTCAAGGAGACTAACTCGATAGCTCGACCTAACTTGTTAACTCTACCTAACTCGATAACTCTACTCGAACTCGATAGCTCTACCTAACTCGATAACTCTACCGAACTCGATAACTCTGCCTAACTCGATAACTCTACCTAACTCGATAACTCTACCTAACTCGATAACTCTACCTAACTCGATAACTCTACCTAACTCGATAACTCTACCTAACTCGATAACTCTACCTAACTCGAAAACTCTACCTAACTTGTTAACTCTACTTGAACTCGATAACTCTACCTAACTCGAAAACTCTACCTAACTCGATAACTCTACCTAACTTGTTAACTCTACCTAACTCGAAAACTCTACCTAACTCGAAAACCCAACAAGCCCCTTGTTTACCGAACTCGGGGAAACACTCGATAACTCTACCTAACTCGATAATAGATAACTCTGGTCGATAACTCTGCCCAGGATAATTTAATCGAAAACTATTGGTCGATAACTCTACCTAAAACTCTCCGATAACTCTCTCCCAACTCTACCTTAGGGCAACTTGTTAACTCTACTTTATTTCGATAACTCTACCTAATCGAAAACTCTACCTTTTTCGATAACTCTACCTAACTTGTTAACTCTACAGAGTTAAGAAACTCTACCTTAAAACTCTACCTAACTCGGACTCTACCTAACTCGATAACCTACCTCTGGTACAGAGTTAACTTGTTAACTCTCTAAGAAAACCTACCTCTGGATAACTCTACAGAGTTAGATAAACAGAAAACTCTACCTCTGGTACTAAGACTCTTAGAAAATACCAGGACCTAACTCGATAACTCTACCTAAGAGTTAGAATCATAACTCTACCTAACTTGTTAACTCTACCTAACTCGAAAACTCTACCTAACTCGAAAACTCTACCTAACTCGATAACTCTACCTAACTTGTTAACTCTACTCGAACTCGATAACTCTACCTAACTTGTTAACTCTACCTAACTCGATAACTCTACCTAACTTGTTAACTCTACCTAACTCGAAAAATCTACCTAACTCGATAACTCTACCTAACTCTGAACACTCCACAACCTCAACCTGAGCCCAACAAGCCCCTTGTTTACAGCTGGGGGAAACACGTTTCATAATAGACTCTGGTATAGCCCAGGTATTTAATCTATTGGTCAGAAAATCTCCCAATCTCCCACTTCTCCCAAGTGAGGGCAGATTTTGGTTTGATCAAATCTTTATTTTTAGCATAACTACAGCTTAAGACAATCATTAAAAAAAGGAGGATGCTAAACCTCTCTGGTACAGAGTTAGATCAGAACCTCTCTGGTACAGAGTTAGATCAGAACCTCTCTGGTACAGAGTTAGATCAGAACCTCTCTGGTACAGAGTTAGATCAGAACCTCTCTGGTACAGAGTTAGATCAGAACCTCTCTGGTAAAGAGGTAGATCAGAACCTCTCTGGTACAGAGTTAGATCAGAACCTCTATAGTACAGAGTTAGATCAGAACCTCTATAGTACAGAGTTAGATCAGAACCTCTCTGGTACAGAGTTAGATCAGAACCTCCAAACTCTTTAACCAATCATCTGTCATTTGTGCTAAGGCCATACTCGTGGAATGCCCTTCTTTGTACGCATGCTGGAAACCAGTTGTCAGACCATTACATGGGAAATAATCATAGATTTGTACAGATACTATTTCTTCCTATCATTTACTTAACACAGGCAGCAAGCTTATAGGACGACTATGAGGACCAGTGGATTCAGATTTGTTTCATCCTCAGGTAGTGGAATATCCTTTGACTCTTTCCAGACTTCTGGGCCCACCCCATACATCAAGCACTTATTAAACATATGACAGATCGGGGCTGATATTTGTAGATTACCTTAGGACCAGCCTTTGGTATTTTAGTGTTCCTAGTGAGTGAGTCCTGATTGAACCCTCTGTAGGACCTGTGGTAGATGACCTTAGGGCCAGCCTTTGGTATTTTAGTGTTCCTAGTGAGTGAGTCCTGATTGAACCCTCTGTAGGTCCTGTGGTAGATTACCTTAGGACCAGCCTTTGGTATTTTAGTGTTCCTAGTGAGTGAGTCCTGATTGAACCCTCTGTAGGACCTGTGGTAGATTACCTTAGGGCCAGCCTTTGGTATTTTAGTGTTCCTAGTGAGTGAGTCCTGATTGAACCCTCTGTAGGACCTGTGGTAGATTACCTTAGGGCCAGCCTTTGGTATTTTAGTGTTCCTAGTGAGTGAGTCCTGATTGAACCCTCTGTAGGACCTGTGGTAGATGACCTTAGGGCCAGCCTTTGGTATTTTAGTGTTCCTAGTGAGTGAGTCCTGACTGAACCCTCTGTAGGTCCTGTGGTAGATTACCTTAGGACCAGCCTTTGGTATTTTAGTGTTCCTAGTGAGTGAGTCCTGATTGAACCCTCTGTAGGACCTGTGGTAGATTACCTTAGGGCCAGCCTTTGGTATTTTAGTGTTCCTAGTGAGTGAGTCCTGATTGAACCCTCTGTAGGACCTGTGGTAGATTACCTTAGGGCCAGCCTTTGGTATTTTAGTGTTCCTAGTGAGTGAGTCCTGATTGAACCCTCTATAGGACCTGTGGTAGATGACCTTAGGACCAGCCTTTGGTATTTTAGTGTTCCTAGTGAGTGAGTCCTGATTGAACCCTCTATAGGACCTGTGGTAGATTACCTTAGGGCCAGCCTTTGGTATTTTAGTGTTCCTAGTGAGTGAGTCCTGATTGAACCCTCTATAGGACCTGTGGTAGATTACCTTAGGACCAGCCTTTGGTATTTTAGTGTTCCTAGTGAGTGAGTCCTGATTGAACCCTTTGTAGGTCCTGTGGTAGATTACCTTAGGACCAGCCTTTGGTATTTTAGTGTTCCTAGTGAGTGAGTCCTGATTGAACCCTCTGTAGGACCTGTGGTAGATTATCTTAGGGCCAGCCTTTGGTATTTTAGTGTTCCTAGTGAGTGAGTCCTGATTGAACCCTTTGTAGGACCTGTGGTAGATTACCTTAGGACCAGCCTTTGGTATTTTAGTGTTCCTAGTGAGTGAGTCCTGATTGAACCCTCTGTAGGTCCTGTGGTAGATTACCTTAGGACCAGCCTTTGGTATTGTAGTGTTCCTAGTGAGTGAGTCCTGACTGAACCCTCTGTAGGTCCTGTGGTAGATGACCTTAGGGCCAGCCTTTGGTATTTTAGTGTTCCTAGTGAGTGAGTCCTGATTGAACCCTTTGTAGGTCCTGTGGTAGATTACCTTAGGACCAGCCTTTGGTATTTTAGTGTTCCTAGTGAGTGAGTCCTGATTGAACCCTCTGTAGGACCTGTGGTAGATTATCTTAGGGCCAGCCTTTGGTATTTTAGTGTTCCTAGTGAGTGAGTCCTGATTGAACCCTTTGTAGGACCTGTGGTAGATTACCTTAGGACCAGCCTTTGGTATTTTAGTGTTCCTAGTGAGTGAGTCCTGATTGAACCCTCTGTAGGTCCTGTGGTAGATGACCTTAGGGCCAGCCTTTGGTATTTTAGTGTTCCTAGTGAGTGAGTCCTGATTGAACCCTCTATAGGTCCTGTGGTAGATTACCTTAGGACCAGCCTTTGGTATTTTAGTGTTCCTAGTGAGTGAGTCCTGATTGAACCCTCTATAGGTCCTGTGGTAGATTACCTTAGGACCAGCCTTTGGTATTTTAGTGTTCCTAGTGAGTGAGTCCTGATTGAACCCTCTGTAGGTCCTGTGGTAGATTACCTTAGGGCCAGCCTTTGGTATTTTAGTGTTCCTAGTGAGTGAGTCCTGATTGAACCCTCTATAGGTCCTGTGGTAGATTACCTTAGGACCAGCCTTTGGTATTTTAGTGTTCCTAGTGAGTGAGTCCTGATTGAACCCTCTATAGGTCCTGTGGTAGATTACCTTAGGACCAGCCTTTGGTATTTTAGTGTTCCTAGTGAGTGAGTCCTGATTGAACCCTCTGTAGGTCCTGTGGTAGATGACCTTAGGACCAGCCTTTGGTATTTTAGTGTTCCTAGTGAGTGAGTCCTGATTGAACCCTCTATAGGTCCTGTGGTAGATTACTTTAGGACCAGCCTTTGGTATTTTAGTGTTCCTAGTGAGTGAGTCCTGATTGAACCCTCTGTAGGTCCTGTGGTAGATGACCTTAGGACCAGCCTTTGGTATTTTAGTGTTCCTAGTGAGTGAGTCCTGACTGAACCCTATGTAGGTCCTGTGGTAGATGACCTTAGGGCCAGCCTTTGGTATTTTAGTGTTCCTAGTGAGTGAGTCCTGATTGAACCCTCTATAGGTCCTGTGGTAGATTACCTTAGGACCAGCCTTTGGTATTTTAGTGTTCCTAGTGAGTGAGTCCTGACTGAACCCTCTATAGGTCCTGTGGTAGATTACCTTAGGGCCAGCCTTTGGTATTTTAGTGTTCCTAGTGAGTGAGTCCTGATTGAACCCTCTATAGGTCCTGTGGTAGATTACCTTAGGACCAGCCTTTGGTATTTTAGTGTTCCTAGTGAGTGAGTCCTGACTGAACCCTCTATAGGTCCTGTGGTAGATTACCTTAGGACCAGCCTTTGGTATTTTAGTGTTCCTAGTGAGTGAGTCCTGATTGAACCCTTTGTAGGACCTGTTGTAGATTACCTTAGGGCCAGCCTTTGGTATTTTAGTGTTCCTAGTGAGTGAGTCCTGATTGAACCCTCTGTAGGACCTGTGGTAGATTACCTTAGGGCCAGCCTTTGGTATTTTAGTGTTCCTAGTGAGTGAGTCCTGATTGAACCCTCTGTAGGACCTGTGGTAGATTACCTTAGGGCCAGCCTTTGGTATTTTAGTGTTCCTAGTGAGTGCAACCAAGTTATGATCACTATAACCTAGTGCCACTGACACTGCGTTAGAACAATGCTCAGACCATATAACCAGACAGTACTCTAAGTGTGATAGGACCAGGGATTGACCATATAACCAGACAGTACTCTAAGTGTGATAGGACCAGGGATTGACCATATAACTGGACAGTACTCTAAGTGTGATAGGACCAGGGATTGACCATATAACTGGACAGTACTCTAAGTGTGATAGGACCAGGGATTGACCATATAACCAGACAGTACTCTAAGTGTGATAGGACCAGGGGTTGACCATATAACCAGACAGTACTCTAAGTGGGATAGGACCAGCGATTGACCATATAACTGGACAGTACTCGAAGTGTGATAGGACCAGGGATTGACCATATAACTGGACAGTACTCTAAGTGTGATAGGACCAGGGATTGACCATATAACCAGACAGTACTCTAAGTGTGATAGGACCAGGGATTGACCATATAACCAGACAGTACTCTAAGTGTGATAGGGCCAGGGATTGACCATATAACCAGACAGTACTCTAAGTGTGATAGGGCCAGGGATTGACCATAAAACCAGACAGTACTCTAAGTGTGATAGGACCAGGGATTGACCATATAACTGGACAGTACTCTAAGTGTGATAGGACCAGGGATTGACCATATAACCAGACAGTACTCTAAGTGTGATAGGACCAGGGATTGACCATATAACTGGACAGTACTCTAAGTGTGATAGGACCAGGGATTGACCATATAACCAGACAGTACTCTAAGTGTGATAGGACCAGGGATTGACCATATAACTGGACAGTACTCTAAGTGTGATAGGACCAGGGATTGACCATATAACTGGACAGTACTCTAAGTGTGATAGGACCAGGGATTGACCATATAACCAGACAGTACTCTAAGTGTGATAGGACCAGGGGTTGACCATATAACCAGACAGTACTCTAAGTGGGATAGGACCAGCGATTGACCATATAACTGGACAGTACTCGAAGTGTGATAGGACCAGGGATTGACCATATAACTGGACAGTACTCTAAGTGTGATAGGACCAGGGATTGACCATATAACCAGACAGTACTCTAAGTGTGAAAGGACCAGGGATTGACCATATAACTGGACAGTACTCTAAGTGTGATAGGATCAGGGATTGATCATATAACTGGACAGTACTCTAAGTGTGATAGGACCAGGGATTGACCATATAACCAGACAGTACTCTAAGTGTGATAAGACCAGGGATTCACCATATAACCAGGGACAGTACTCTAAGTGTGATAGGACCAGGGATTGACCATATAACCAGACAGTACTCTAAGTGTGATATGACCAGGGATTGACCATATAACCAGACAGTACTCTAAGTGTGATAGGACCAGGGATTGACCATATAACCAGACAGTACTCTAAGTGTGATAGGGCCAGGGATTGACCATATAACCAGACAGTACTCTAAGTGTGATAGGGCCAGGGATTGACCATAAAACCAGACAGTACTCTAAGTGTGATAGGACCAGGGATTGACCATATAACTGGACAGTACTCTAAATGTGATAGGACCAGGGATTGACCATATAACCTGACAGTACTCTAAGTGTGATAGGACCAGGGATTGACCATATAACCAGACAGTACTCTAAGTGTGATAGGACCAGGGATTGACCATATAACCTGACAGTACTCTAAGTGTGATAGGACCAGGGATTGACCATATAACCAGACAGTACTCTAAGTGTGATAGGACCAGGGATTGACCATATAACCAGACAGTACTCTAAGTGTGATAGGACCAGGGATTGACCATATAACCAGACAGTACTCTAAGTGTGATAGGGCCAGGGATTGACCATATAACCAGACAGTACTCTAAGTGTGATAGGGCCAGGGATTGACCATAAAACCAGACAGTACTCTAAGTGTGATAGGACCAGGGATTGACCATATAACTGGACAGTACTCTAAGTGTGATAGGACCAGGGATTGACCATATAACCAGACAGTACTCTAAGTGTGATAGGACCAGGGATTGACCATATAACCAGACAGTACTCTAAGTGTGATAGGACTAGGGATTGACCATATAACTTCCACTGATACATCTTTAGAACAATGTTTAGCCATGTTATGATCACTACAACCTAGTGCCACTGACACTGCTTTAGAACAATGTTCAGCCATGTTGGTAAAAATGTGATCGATACAAGTTGATGATGCGATACCGGACCTATCAGTGAACGTTCTGGTTGGTGATGTCACAACTTGAGTCGTTTCTTTCTCATTGGACAGTTAAGCGTTAAATCAATATTCGTATCTCCCCAATTGATTTATCCTATTGTCATCGAATACCTTATCCAACATTTAGCAAATTTCATCAAGATATTTGACATCAGCACTAGGTGGCCTATAGCAGCAACCAACTAGTATAGGTTTCAAATGTGGTCAATGTCCTGTACCCATAGAGCCTCTAATCCATTCAACATTAAGTCCTGACGTTGTTTTGCTGGAATATGACTCTAATATGACTCTAATATGACTCTAATATGACTCTAATTTGACTCTAATGTGACTCTAATATAACTCTAATATGACTCTAATATGACTCTAATTTGACTCTAATTTGACTCTAATATGACTCTAATATAACTCTCATCTGACCCTAATATGACTCTAATATGACTCTAATTTGACTCTCATATAACTCTTTTATACTTGGAACGTGCAGCTTGCCTGCTCAAGGACCTTAATCTTGGTTACATGGTCACTGAGACACTGAACGCAAGTTCTTGGACTCTGGAAATGTACACATGAAAGTTTGAATCCTGTAGTCCATTCTTGAATATCTGCCAATTAAAAAATTGTATGAAGTGGAAACCTTGTAACTAATGAACTGACTCGGTTTCAACTGTACCGGGCAGATGGCAGACAGTGTGTATGGCGTTGTGTGGGCGAGAGATTTGCTGATGTCAATGTTGTGAACAGAGTGCCCCATCAAATCAAATCAAATTTATTTATATAGCCCTTCGTACATCAGCTGATATCTCAAAGTGCTGTACAGAAACCCAGCCTAAAACCCCAAACAGCAAGCAATGCAGGTGTAGAAGCACGGTGGCTAGGAAAAACTCCCTAGAAAAGCCAAAACCTAGGAAGAAACCTAGAGAGGAACCAGGCTATGTGGGGTGGCCAGTCCTCTTCTGGCTGTGCCGGGTAGAGATTATAACAGAACATGGCCAAGATGTTCAAATGTTCATAAATGACCAGCATGGTCGAATAATAATAAGGCAGAACAGTTGAAACTGGAGCAGCAGCACGGCCAGGTGGACTGGGGACAGCAAGGAGTCATCATGTCAAGTAGTCCTGGGGCATGGTCCTAGGGCCGCGGTTCAGTTGAAACTGGAGCAGCAGCACGGCCAGGTGGACTGGGGACAGCAAGGAGTCATCATGTCAGGTAGTCCTGGGGCATGGTCCTAGGGCTCAGGTCCTCCGAGAGAGAGAAGGAGAGAATTAGAGAACGCACACTTAGATTCACACAGGACACCGAATTGGACAGGAGAAGTACTCCAGATATAACAAACTGACCCCAGCCCCCGACACATAAACTACTGCAGCATAAATACTGAAGGCTGAGACAGGAGGGGTCAGGAGACACTGTGGCCCCACCGAGGACACCCCCGGACAGGGCCAAACAGGAAGGATATAACCCCACCCACTATGCCAAAGCACAGCCCCCACACCACTGGAGGGATATCTTGAAACCACCAACTTACCATCCTGAGACAAAGCTGAGTATAGCCCGCAAAGATCTCCGCCACGGCACAACCCAAGGGGGGGCGCCAACCCAGACAGGATGACCACATCAGTGAATCAACCCACTCAGGTGACGCACCCCCTCAGGGACGGCATGAGAGAGCCCCAGCAAGCCAGTGACTCAGCCCCTGTAATAGGGTTAGAGGCAGAGAATCCCAGTGGAAAGAGGGGAACCGGCCAGGCAGAGACAGCAAGGGTGGTTCGTTGCTCCAGAGCCTTTCCGTTCACCTTCCCACTCCTGGGCCAGACTACACTCAATCATATGACCCACTGAAGAGATGAGTCTTCAGTAAAGACTTAAAGGTTGAGACCGAGTTTGCGTCTCTGACATGGGTAGGCAGACCGTTCCATAAAAATGGAGCTCTATAGGAGAAAGCCCTGCCTCCAGCTGTTTGCTTAGAAATTCTAGGGACAATTAGGAGGCCTGCGTCTTGTGACCGTAGCGTACGTGTAGGTATGTACGGCAGGACCAAATCAGAGAGATAGGTAGGAGCAAGCCCATGCAATGCTTTGTAGGTTAGCAGTAAAACCTTGAAATCAGCCCTTGCTTTGACAGGAAGCCAGTGTAGGGAGGCTAGCACTGGAGTAATATGATCAAATGTTTTGGTTCTAGTCAGGATTCTAGCAGCTGTATTTAGCACTAACTGAAGTTTATTTAGTGCTTTATCCAGGTAACCGGAAAGTAGAGCATTGCAGTAGTCTAACCTAGAAGTGACAAAAGCATGGATTAATTTTTCTGCATCATTTTTGGACAGAAAGTTTCTGATTTTTGCAATATTACGTAGATGGAAAAAAGCTGTCCTTGAAATGGTCTTGATATGTTCTTCAAAAGAGAGATCGGGGTCCAGAGTAACGCCGAGGTCCTTCACAGTTTTATTTGAGATGACTGTACAACCATTAAGATTAATTGTCAGATTCAACAGAAGATCTCTTTGTTTCTTGGGACCTAGAACAAGCATCTCTGTTTTGTCCGAGTTTAAAAGTAGAAAGTTTGCTGCCATCCACTTCCTTATGTCTGAAACACATGCTTCTAGCGAGGGCAATTTTGGGGCTTCACCATGTTTCATTGAAATGTACAGCTGTGTATCATCCGCATAGCAGTGAAAGTTAACATTATGTTTTCGAATAACATCCCCAATAGGTAAAATATATAGTGAAAACAACAGCGGTCCTAAAACGGAACCTTGAGGAACACCGAAATTTACAGTTGATTTGTCAGAGGACAAACCATCCACAGAGACAAACTGATATCTTTCCGACAGATAAGATCTAAACCAGGCCAGAACTTGACCGTGTAGACCAATTTGGGTTTCCAATCTCTCCAAAAGAATGTGGTGATCGATGGTATCAAAAGCAGCACTAAGGTCTAGGAGCACGAGGACAGATGCAGAGCCTCGGTCCGATGCCATTAAAATGTCATTTACCACCTTCACAAGTGCCGTCTCAGTGCTATGATGGGGTCTAAAACCAGACTGAAGCATTTCATATACATTGTTTGTCTTCAGGAAGGCAGTGAGTTGCTGAGCAACAGCCTTTTCTAAGATTTTGAGAGGAATGGAAGATTCGATATAGGCCGATAGTTTTTTATATTTTCTGGGTCAAGGTTTGGCTTTTTCAAGAGAGGCTTTATTACTGCCACTTTTAGTGAGTTTGGTACACATCCGGTGGATAGAGAGCCGTTTATTATGTTCAACATAGGAGGGCCAAGCACAGGAAGCAGCTCTTTCAGTAGTTTAGTTGGAATAGGGTCCAGTAAGCAGCTTGAAGGTTTAGAGGCCATGATTATTTTCATCATTGTGTCAAGAGATATAGTACTAAAACACTTGAGCGTCTCTCTTGATCCTAGGTCCACGCAGAGTTGTGCAGACTCAGGACAACTGAGCTTTGAAGGAATACGCAGATTTAAGGAGGAGTCTGTAATTTGCTTTCTAATAATCATAATTTTTTCCTCAAAGAAGTTCATGAATTTATCACTGCTAAAGTGAAAGTCATCCTCTCTTGGGGAATGCTGCTTTTTAGTTAGCTTTTGCGACCGTATCAAAAAGGAATTTTGGATTGTTCTTATTGTCCTCAATTAAGTTAGAAAAATAGGATGATCGAGCAGCAGTAAGGGCTCTTCGGTACTGCACGGTACTGTCTTTCCAAGCTAGACGGAAGACTTCCAGTTTGGTGTGGCGCCATTTCCGTTCCAATTTTCTGAAGCTTGCTTCAGAGCTCGGGTATTTTCTGTGTACCAGGGAGCTAGTTTCTTATGAGAAATGTTTTTAGTTTTTAGGGGTGCAACTGCATCTAGGGTATTGCGCAAGGTTAAATTGAGTTCCTCAGTTAGGTGGTTAACTGATTTTTGTCCTCTGGTGTCATTGGGTAGACAGAGGGAATCTGGAAGGACATCAAGGAATCTTTGTGTTGTCTGTGAATTTATAGCACGACTTTTGATGTTCCTTGGTTGGGGTCTGAGCAGATTATTTGTTGCAATTGCAAACGTAATAAAATGGTGGTCCGATAGTCCTGGATTATGAGGAAAAACATTAAGATCCACAACATTTATTCCATGGGACAAAACTAGGTCCAGCGTATGACTGTGACAGTGAGTGGGTCCAGAGACATGTTGGACAAAACCCACTGAGTCGATGATGGCTCCGAAAGCCTTTTGGAGTGGGTCTGTGGACTTTTCCATGTGAATATTAAAGTCACCAAAGATTAGAATATTATCTGCTATGACTACAAGGTCCGATAGGAATTCAGGGAACTCAGTGAGGAACGCTGTATATGACCCAGGAGGCCTGTAAACAGTAGCTATAAAAAGTGATTGAGTAGGCTGCATAGATTTCATGACTAGAAGCTCAAAAGACGAAAACGTCATTTTTTTTTTTGTAAATTGAAATTTGCTATCGTAAATGTTAGCAACACCTCCGCCTTTGCGGGATGCACGGGGGATATGGTCACTAGTGTAGCCAGGAGGTGAGGCCTCATTTAACACAGTAAATTCATCAGGCTTAAGCCATGTTTCAGTCAGGCCAATCACATCAAGATTATGATCAGTGATTAGTTCATTGACTATAATTGCCTTTGAAGTAAGGGATCTAACATTAAGTA
Organism: Oncorhynchus masou masou; assembly: GCF_036934945.1. NCBI lineage: Eukaryota > Metazoa > Chordata > Actinopteri > Salmoniformes > Salmonidae > Oncorhynchus > Oncorhynchus masou. Next base: position 4,212,524 of record NC_088214.1, read on the forward strand.
GCCCTATTTTGAGATGTGAGGTATCATGATCTCTTTCAATAATGACAGGAATGGAGGTGGTCTTTATCCTAGTGAGATTGCTAAGGCGAACACCGCCATGTTTAGTTTTGCGCAACCTAGGTCGAGGCACAGACACGGTCTCAATGGTGATAGCTGAGCTGACTACACTGACTATGCTAGTGGCAGACTCCACTATGCTGGCAGGCTGGCTAACAGCCTGCTGCCTGGCCTGCACCCTATTTCATTGTGGAGCTAGAGGAGTTAGAGCCCTGTCTATGTTGGTAGATAAGATGAGAGCACCCCTCCAGCTAGGATGGAGTCCGTCACTCCTCAGCAGGTCAGGCTTGGTCCTGTTTGTGGGTGAGTCCCAAAAAGAGGGCCAATTATCTACAAATTCTAACTTTTCGGAGGGGCAGAAAACAGTTTTCAACCAGCGATTGAGTTGTGAGACTCTGCTGTAGAGCTCATCACTCCCCTAACTGGGAGGGGCCAGAGACAATTACTCGATGCCGACACATCTTTCTAGCTGATTTACACGCAGAAGCTATGTTGCGCTTGGTGATCTCTGACTGTTTCATCCTAACATCGTTGGTGCCGACGTGGATAACAATATCTCTATACTCTCTACACTCGCCAGTTTTAGCTTTAGCCAGCACCATCTTCAGATTAGCCTTAACGTCGGTAGCCCTGCCCCCGGTAAACAATGTATGATCGCTGGATGATTCGTTTTAAGTCTAATACTGCGGGTAATGGAGTCGCCAATGACTAGAGTTTTCAATTTGTCAGAGCTAATGGTGGGAAGCTTCGGCGTCTCAGACCCCGTAACGGGAGGAGTATAGACCAGAGAAGGCTCGGCCTCTGACTCCGACTGCTACTTAATGGGGAAAACCGGTTGAAAGTTTCTGTCGGCTGAATGAGCGACACCGGTTGACTACAGCATTTCCTTCCAGAAACCGTGAGAAAGTTGTCCGGCTGCGGGGACTGTGCCAGGGGATTTATACTACTATCTGTACTTGCTGGTGGCACAGACGCTGTTTCATCCTTTCCTACACTGAAATTACCCTTGCCTAACGATTGCGTCTGAAGCCGGGCTTGTAGCACAGCTATCCTCGCCGTAAGGCGAGTACAGCGACTGCAATTAGAAGGCATCATGTTAATGTTACTACTTAGCTTCGGGTGTTGGAGGTCCTGACGAGCATGGTGGCGGTGGGGTTCTGGTATGGGCAGGAAGGTATGGACAATGAACATCTCTGCAGCACTCCACCAATCAGGCCTTTATGGTAGGGTGGCTAGACGGAAGCCACTCCTCAGTAAAAGGCACATGACAGCCCACTTGGTGTTTGCCAAATGACACCAAAAGGACTCTCAGACCATGAGAAACAAGATTCTCTGGTCTGATGAAACCAAGATTAAACTCTTTGGCCTGAATGCCAAGCTTCTCGTCTGGAGGAGACCTGGCACCATCCCTATGGTGAAGCATGGTGGTGGCAGCTGCTGGGGATGTTTTTCAGCTGCAGGGACTGGGAGACTAGTCAGGGTTAAGGGAATGATGAACGGAGCAAAGCATCTAGCAGTCCAATGGACAAATATGGTTTTGGCGGATGCCAGAAGGACGCTACCTGCCCAAATGTATAGTGCCAAATGTAAAGTTTGGTGGAGAAGGAATAATGGTTTGGGGCTGTTTTTCATGGTTTGGGCTAGGCCCCGTAGTTCCTGTGAAGGAAAACCTTAATGCTACAGCGTACATTCTAGATGATTCTGCGCATCCAACTTTGTGACAACAGTTTGGGGAAGGCCCTTTCGTTTTCAGCATAAACAATGCCCCAATGCACAAAGCGAGGTCCAGAAATGATCTGGACCAAATCTATGGATTTCACATTACAGAAATGGTTTGTCGAGATCGGTGTGGAAGAACTTGACTGGCCTGCACAGAGCCCTGACCTCAACCCCATCGAACACCTTTAGGATGAATTGGAACGCCGACTGCGAGCCAGGACTAATCACCCAACATCCGTGCCTGACCTCACTAATGCTCTTGTGGCTGAATGGAAGCAAGTTCCATGCAGCAATGTTCCAACTTCTAGTGGAAAGCCTTCCCAGAAGAGTGGAGGCTGTTATAGAAGCAAAGGGGCGGCGACCAACTCCATATTAATGCCCATGATTTTGGAATGAGATGTTCACATACTATTGGTCATGTAGCGTATCTGTGACCAGTAATGTTTCTGTTTGACTGTTTCTTGAATAGTTTACTGATTTGGTGTGTAATCCCGGCGCTCGATGTCACCGGTCTGCTAACCACAGGTCCTGGCAACCATCATTACACACATCTGGTAACCATCAATTACATTACCTGGCAACCATCATTACATACACCTGGAAACCATTCATTACAGACACCTGGCAACAATCATTACACACACCTGGTAACCATCAATTACACTACCTGGCAACCATCATTACACACACCTGGCAACCATCAATTACACTACCTGGCAACCATCATTACACACATCTGGCAACCATCAATTACACTACCTGGCAACCATCATTACACACATCTGGCAACCATCAATTACATTACCTGGCAACCATCATTACACACACCTGATAACCATCAATCACACCACCTGGCAACCATCATTACACACACCTGGTAACCATCAATTACACTACCTGGCAACCATCATTACATACACCTGGAAACCATTCATTACATTACCTGGCAACCATCATTACACACACCTGGCAACCATCATTCACACCACCTGGCAACCATCATTACACACACCTGGCAACCATCAATCACACCACCTGGCAACCATCATTACACACACCTGGCAACCATCAATCACATTACCTGGCAACCATCATTACACACATCTGGCAACCATCAATTACATTACCTGGCAACCATCATTACATACACCTGGAAACCATTCATTACAGACACCTGTCAACCATCATTACACACACCTGGCAACCATCATTGCACTACCTGGCAACCATCATTACTTACACCTGGCAACCATCATTACACACATCTGGCAACCATCAATTACACACACCTGGCAACCATCATTACACATACCTGATAACCATCAATCACACCACCTGGCAACCATCATTACACACACCTGGCAACCATCAATTACATTACCTGGCAACCATCATTACATACACCTGAAACCATTCATTACAGACACCTGTCAACCATCATTACACACACCTGGCAACCATCATTGCACACACCTGGCAACCATCATTACTTACACCTGGCAACCATCATTACACACACCTGGCAAACATTATTACACACACCTGGCAACCATCATTACACACACCTGGCAACCATCAATCACACCACCTGGCAACCATCATTACACACATCTGGCAACCATCAATTACATTACCTGGCAACCATCATTACATACACCTGGAAACCATTCATTACAGACACCTGTCAACCATCATTACACACACCTGGCAACCATCATTGCACACACCTGGCAACCATCATTACTTACACCTGGCAACCATCATTACACACACCTGGCAAACATTATTACACACACCTGGCAACCATCATTACACACACCTGGCAACCATCATTGCACACACCTGGCAACCATCATTACTTACACCTGGCAACCATCATTACACACACCTGGCAAACATTATTACACACACCTGGCAACCATCATTACTTACACACCTGGCAACCATCATTACTTACACCTGGCAACCATCACATTACACACACCTGGCAACCATCATTACCAACACCTGGCAATCATCACCAGTCATACCTGGACATCATTAGTACCCTCATTACTTACCCTTTATATAGCACTCTGTCTTGTCAGTCATCAGGTCTCCCTGTTCTCTGCATTACACCTACTTCCTGACTCCCTGTTCTCTGTTACACCTACTTCCTGACTCCCTGTTCTGTTACACCTACTTCCTGACTCCCTGTTCTCTGCATTACACCTACTTCCTGACTCCCTGTTCTCTGCATTACACCTACTTCCTGACTCCCTGTTCTCTGCGTTACACCTACTTCCTGACTCCCTGTTCTCTGCATTACACCTGACTCCCTGTTCCTGCATTACACCTACTTCCTGACTCCCTGTTCTCTGCATTACACCTACTTCCTGACTCCCTGTTCTCTGCATTACACCTACTTCCTGACTCCCTGTTCTCTGCATTACACCTACTTCCTGACTCCCTGTTCTCTGCGTTACACCTGACTCCCTGTTCCTGACTGACTCCCTGTTCTCTGCATTACACCTACTTCCTGACTCCCTGTTCTCTGCGTTACACCTACTTCCTGACTCCCTGTTCTGCATTTCTTCCTGACTCCCTGTTCTCTACACCTACTTCCTGACTCCCTGTTCTCTGCATTACACCTACCTGACTCCCTGTTCTCTGCATTACACCTACTTCCTGACTCCCTGTTCTCTGTATTACACCTACTTCCTGACTCCCTGTTCTCTGCATTACCACTTCCTGACTTCCTGCGTTACACCTACTTCCTGACTCCCTGTTCTCTGCATTACACCTACTTCCTGACTCCCTGTTCTCTGCGTTACACCTACTTCCTGATTACACACTTCCTGACTCCCTTCCTGACTCCCCTCTGTCCAGACTCCCTGTTCTGTTACACCTACTTCCTGACTCCCTGTTCTCTGCATTACACCTACTCCCTGTTCCTGACTCCCTGTTCTCTGCATTACACCTACTTCCTGACTCCCTGTTCTCTGTTACACCTACTTCCTGATTACACCTACTTCCTGACTCCCTGTTCTCTGCATTACACCTACTTCCTGACTCCCTGTTCTCTGCATTACACCTACTTCCTGACTCCCTGTTCTCTGCATTACACCTGACTCCCTTCCTGACTACTTCCTGACTCCCTGTTCTCTGCTGATTACACCTACTTCCTGACTCCCTGTTCTCTGCATTACCACCTACCTGACCCTGTTCTCTGCATTACACCTACTTCCTGACTCCCTGTTCTCTGCATTACACCTACTTCCTGACTCCCTGTTCTCTGTTCTCTGCATTACACCTACTTCCTGACTCCCTGTTCTCTGCATTACACCTACTTCCTGACTCCCTGTTCTCTGCATTACACCTACTTCCTGACTCCCTGTTCTCTGCATTACACCTACTTCCTGACTCCCTGTTCTCTGCATTACACCTACTTCCTGACTCCCTGTTCTCTGCATTACACCTACTTCCTGACTCCCTGTTCTCTGCATTACACCTACTTCCTGACTCCCTGTTCTCTGCATTACACCTACTTCCTGACTCCCTGTTCTCTGCATTACACCTACTTCCTGACTCCCTGTTCTCTGCATTACACCTACTTCCTGACTCCCTGTTCTCTGCGTTACACCTACTTCCTGACTCCCTGTTCTCTGCGTTCTTACACCTACTTCCTGACTCCCTGTTCTCTGCGTTACACCTACTTCCTGACTCCCTGTTCTCTGCGTTACACCTACTTCCTGACTCCCTGTTCTCTGCATTACCTACTTCCTGACCGTTACACCTACTTCCTGACTCCCTGTTCTCTGCATTACACCTACTTCCTGACTCCCTGTTCTCTGCATTACACCTACCTGACTCCCTGTTCTCTGCGTTACACCTACTTCCTGACTCCCTGTTCTCTGCATTACACCTACTTCCCCTGACTTCCTGACTCCCTGTTCTCTGCATTACACCTACTTCCTGACTCCCTGTTCTCTGCATTACACCTACTTCCTGACTCCCTGTTCTCTGCATTACACCTACTTCCTGACTCCCTGTTCTCTGCATTACACCTACTTCCTGACTCCCTGTTCTCTGCATTACACCTACTTCCTGACTCCCTGTTCTCTGCATTACACCTACTTCCTGACTCCCTGTTCTCTGCGTTACACCTACTTCCTGATTACACCTACTTCCTGACTCCTGCATTACACCTACTCCCTGTTCTCTGCGTTACACCTACTTCCTGACTCCCTGTTCTCTGCGTTACACCTACTTCCTGACTCCCTGTTCTCTGCGTTACACCTACTTCCTGACTCCCTGTTCTCTGCATTACACCTACTTCCTGACTCCCTGTTCTCTGCGTTACACCTACTTCCTGACTCCCTGTTCTCTGCGTTACACCTACTTCCTGACTCCCTGTTCTCTGCATTACACCTACTTCCTGACTCCCTGTTCTCTGCATTACACCTACTTCCTGACTCCCTGTTCTCTGCATTACACCTACTTCCTGACTCCCTGTTCTCTGCATTACACCTACTTCCTGACTCCCTGTTCTCTGCGTTACACCTACTTCCTGACTCCCTGTTCTCTGCGTTACACCTACTTCCTGACTCCCTACTTCCTGACTCCCTGTTCTCTGCATTACACCTACTTCCTGACTCCCTGTTCTCTGCATTACACCTACTTCCTGACTCCCTGTTCTCTGCATTACACCTACTTCCTGACTCCCTGTTCTCTGCATTACACTCCTGACCCTGTTCTCTGCATTACACCACTTCCTGACTCCCTGTTCTCTGCATTACACCTACTTCCTGACTCCCTGTTCTCTGCATTACACCTACTTCCTGACTCCCTGTTCTCTGCATTACACCTACTTCCTGACTCCCTGTTCTCTGCATTACACCTACTTCCTGACTCCCTGTTCTCTGCATTACACCTACTTCCTGACTCCCTGTTCTCTGCATTACACCTACTTCCTGACTCCCTGTTCTCTGCATTACACCTACTCCCTGTTCTCTGCATTACACCTACTTCCTGACTCCCTGTTCTCTGCATTACACCTACTTCCTGACTCCCTGTTCTCTGCATTACACCTACTTCCTGACTCCCTGTTCTCTGTTACACCTACTTCCTGACTCCCTGTTCTCTGCATTACACCTACTTCCTGACTCCCTGTTCTCTGCATTACACCTACTTCCTGACTCCCTGTTCTCTGCATTACACCTACTTCCTGACTCCCTGTTCTCTGCATTACACCTACTTCCTGACTCCCTGTTCTCTGCATTACACCTACTTCCTGATTACACCTACTTCCTGACTCCCTGTTCTCTGCATTACACCTACTTCCTGACTCCCTGTTCTCTGCGTTACACCTACTTCCTGACTCCCTGTTCTCTGCATTACACCTACTTCCTGACTCACTATTCTCTGCTCCAAGCCTCACGCAACCACAACATGTCAGATAAAGCAATCTGTTTTTAATCTTTGCTATGCTTTAATAAAAGCTTGACACTTTCCTTCATTAGAACAGACTTGTGTAGAATAAGGGGTTCACAATAAAACATTTCAAAGACCCACAGTTCCAAATGGTCCAACGTGTTTTATATTGTTATTCTAACAGAATCGGTTTGGCACCACATAATATGGACACAGCTCTTGCTCATAATTCCCCTTTTTCCTTGATCTCCACAACTAAGTCAAATCTGACTTCCCCTTTCCCTCCTGAGCAACCAGTAAACATCCCAATATTCTTTATTATCTCCTACCCATCCATTTTGCTCTCACATGTATTATGGTATATGAAGTGTCTTATAACCTATTTATTGATGTAATTATCAATAAAATGGCAACCCAGACACCCCCCCCCCCACACACACACACACACACACACACACACACGTTTTTACTGGTTACTGTATATGCACACACACATTGACTCACACACACATTGACACGTTTTTCCACATTGACTCTGTACCATAACTCCTGTATATAGCCTCCACATTGACTCTGTTACTGTATATGCCTCCACATTAGTCACCCCTGTATATAGCCTCCACATTGACTCTGTACCGTAATACCCTGTATATAGCCTCCACATTGACTCTGTACCGTAATACCCTGCATATAGCCTCCACATTGACTCTGTACCGGTACCCCCTGTATATAGCCTCCACATTGACTCTGTACCAGTAACACCCTGTATATAGCCTCCACATTGACACTGTACCGTAATACCCTGTATATAGCCTTAAGGGCTTGTAATTAAGCATTTCACTGTTGTATTCGGCGCCTGCGACAAATAGCATTTGATTTGATGTGATTACGGTATTCTATAGGTCAGGCCCTATTGGTCAGGTGCATGCGATGCTTACATGTGTCACGTAAAGAGGACAAGGGTTGAGGGAATAGGGAATATTTTTTCCTAAACAAATAAATAAATAAACTTTTCAGTCAGAAATGACTCTTATTATGTTGCGGCTTCAGTAACATGGACAGCGTGATGCACTCTGAAGTCTCTAAAACTGTTTGTTGATGTTCTGGAGGAAGGAGAGAGAGACAACACTATACACTCTGTTGATGTTCTGGAGGAAGGAGAGAGAGACAACACTATACACTCTGTTGATGTTCTGGAGGAAGGAGAGAGAGACAACACTATACACTCTGTTGATGTTCTGGAGGAAGGAGAGAGAGACAACACTATACACTGACTTAAATGTAAATGTAAATGTAACACTATCTGGATGTTCTGGAGGAGAGAGAGAGACAACACTATACACACTGTTGATGTTCTGGAGGAAGGAGAGAGAGACAACACTATACACTCTGTTGATGTTCTGTGGTGGAGGAAGGAGAGAGAGACAACACTATACACTCTGTTGATGTTCTGGAGGAAGGAGAGAGAGACAACACTATACACTCTGTTGATGTTCTGTGTTGATGTTCAGAGGAAGAGAGAGAGACAACACTATCTACTCTGTTGATGTTCTGTGGTGGAGGAAGGAGAGAGAGACAACACTATACACTCTGTTGATGTTCTGGAGGAAGGAGAGAGAGACAACACTATACACTCTGTTGATGTTCTGGAGGAAGGAGAGAGAGACAACACTATACACACTGTTGATGTTCTGGAGGAAGGAGAGAGAGACAACACTATACACACTGTTGATGTTCTGGAGGAAGGAGAGAGAGACAACACTATACACTCTGTTGATGTTCTGGAGGAAGGAGAGAGAGACAACACTATACACTCTGTTGATGTTCTGTGGTGGTCGCTGCAGAAGGGAAGAGAGAGAGACAACACTATCTACTCTGTTGATATTCTGTGGTGGAGGAAGGAGAGAGAGACAACACTATACACTCTGTTGATGTTCTGGAGGAAGGAGAGAGAGACAACACTATACACTCTGTTGATATTCTGTGGTGGTCGCTGCAGAAGGGAGGAGAGAGAAACAACGGTGTGAGTCACAAAGGCGCTCACTGTTTTTTGAGCCCTGCCTTTCACAATCAAATCAATTTCAGTCGGACTCGCACTCTAGAATCATCTGTGTGTCTTAAAACCTTTTTTGGATAGGGGGGCAGCATTTTCACTTTTGGATGAATAGCATGCCAAGAGTGAACTGCCTCCTACTCTATCCCAGATGGTAATATATGCATATTATTAGTAGTATTGGAAAATACTGAAGTTTCTAAAAGTGTTTGAATGATGTCTGTGAGTATAACAGAACTCATATGGCAGGTGAAAACCTGAGAAAAATCCAACCCGGAAGTGGGAAATCTGAGGTTTGTAGTTTTTCAAAGCTTGGCCTACCTACCTTCCTAAGGCTTCCACTAGATGTCAACCGTCTTTAGAAACTTGACTGAGGATTCTACTATAAAGGAGGGGCTCATCAGACCTGTTTGAGTCAGTGGTCTGGCAGAGTGTCTCAGGCTCGTGATGCTCCAGACAGAGTTAGCTCTCGTTCCATGGCTTTTCCTCAGACATAGGAATTCTCCGGTTGGAACATTATTGATGTTTTATGTTAAAAACATCATAAAGATTGTTTCCATACATCGTTTGACTTGTTTCTACAACCTGTAAACGGAACTTTTAGAGTTTTCGTCTGGATGAAATGCTCGCGCCTCATGAAGATGGATTACTGGGCTGAACACGATAACAACAAGTGGCTATTTGGACATGAATGATGGACTTTATGGAACAAATCAGTCATTTATTGTCGAACTGGGATTCCTGGGAGTGCCTTCTGATGAAGATCATCAAAGGTAAGTGAATATTTATAGTGTTATTTCTAACTTCTGTTGACTCCA
>NC_088214.1:4225082-4235082 GCF_036934945.1 Oncorhynchus masou masou
GAGGAGACAAAGCGCAAGGCGAAGAGGGAGAGAGGGAGGAGAGGAGAGACGAGAGAGAAGAGGGAGTAGATGGAGGAGAGGAGAGAGAAGAGGGAGGAGAGGAGGGAGAGAGGGAGTAGAGGAGAGAGAAGAGGGAGTAGAGGAGAGAGAAGAGGGAGGAGAGGAGAGAGAAGAGGGAGTAGAAGAGAGAGAAGAGGGAGTAGAGGAGAGAGAAGAGGGAGTAGAGGAGGGAGAGAGGGAGGAGAGGAGAGAGAAGAGGGAGTAGAGGAGAGAGAAGAGGGAGTAGAGGAGAGAGAAGTGGGAGTAGAGGAGAGAAGAGGGAGTAGAGGAGGGAGAGAGGGAGGAGATAGAAGAGGGAGTAGAGGAGGGAGAAAGGGAGGAGAGAGAAGATGGAGGAGAGGAGTAATGAGGGGAGATGGGAACAGGTCAAAATGAGGTGAATGAACATAAAACACATTTTTGCTTAAATCAAAGCAAATCAGTAGTGGGCCAATTGTGCCCTGCCCTTTGGGACTCCCAATCACAGCCGGATGTGATACAGCCTGGATTCAAACCAGGGACAGTAGTGATGCCTCTTGCATTGAGATGCAGTGCCTTAGACCGCAGTGCCAATCAGGAGCTGTGAATTCCTTGCCCTTAACCAACAATGCAGTTTTGAGAAAATAGGGATAAGAAAATATTTATTTAATGAACTGAAGTTTAAAAAAATACAAAGAAATTAATAAATAATGTAACAATAATATACTTGGCTACGTCCTTCCGTACTCAGGTTCAGGAGGAAGTATTTCTGATCAATTTGATGTTATTTTAATGGACAATAAATGTGCTTTTCTTTCAAAAACAAGGACATTTCTAAGTGACCCCAAACTGTTGAACGGTAGTGTATATATAGAGAGAGAGAGATAAAGAGAGCGAGATAGAGATAGAGAGAGATAAATAGAGAGAGAGAGAGTAATAACTAGAGAGAGAGAGATAAATAGAGAGAGAGAGAGAGAGAGATATATATATAGAGAGAGAGAAAGAGAGAGAGAGTGAGAGAGAGAGAGAGAGAGAGAGAGAGAGAGAGAGAGAGAGAGAGAGAGAGATAGATAACTAGAGAGAGAGAGATAGAGAGAGATAAATAGAGAGAAAGAGAGAGAGAGAGAGAGAGAGAGAGAGAGAGAGAGAGAGAGAGAGAGATATAGAGAGAGAGAGAGAGAGAGAGAGAGAGAGATAGATAACTAGAGAGAGAGAGAGAGAGATAGAGAGATATATATAGAGAGAGAGAAAGAGAGAGAGAGAGAGTGAGAGAGAGAGAGAGAGAGAGAGAGAGAGAGATAGATAATAGATAACTAGAGAGAGAGAGAGAGCGAGATAGAGAGAGATAAATAGAGAGAGAGAAAGAGAGAGAGAGAGAGAGATAAATAGAGAGAGAGAGATAGAGAGAGAGAGAGATAACTGGAGAGAGAGAGAGATAGAGAGAGAGAGAGAGAGAGATAAATAGAGAGAGAGAAAGAGAGAGAGAGATAGATAACTAGAGAGAAGAGAGAGAGAGAGAGATAAATAGAGAGAGAGAGAGAGAGAGAGAGAGAGAGAGATACATATTTCCCTCAGATTACACAGACCCACAAAGAACTCGAAAAACAAATCCAATTTTGATTAACTCCCATATCTACTGGGTGAAATACCACAGTGTGATGTGTGAGCTTCTGTGAGTATAATGTTTACAGTACATTTTTTATTGTTTATTTCACTTTTGTTTATTAATTACTTACTAAGTATATATTACTAAACATATGTTTCTAATGCCCTTGAATTGAATTGACAGACAGACAGACAGACAGACAGACAGACAGACAGACAGACAGACAGACAGACAGACAGACAGACAGACAGACAGACAGACAGACAGACAGACAGAAACTAAGACTGAATCCCAAATTGACCTGATCCCTATGGAAATATAAGGTGCCATTTGAGATGGGAGACTAATTCTCTTAGTTTTTGCCTCAACGATTTACTGCCTTTGAGCGAGGATGAATCACGCATTAACACAAACACAGAACACATGCACTGCTTCACACACACACACACACACACACACACACACACACACACACACACACACACACACACACACACACACACACACACACACACACACACACACACACACACACACACACACACACACACACACAGCTTTATGTTGGAAACTATAAAGCAGCACATTCATTATGCTATCATGCCCAGAATAATATGCATATTGGGCAGACTGATGGGAGATGGAGAGGGGGAGGTGGGAGAGGGGGAGGTGGGGTGAGGGGGGGGTGGGTGAGGGGGAGGTGGGAGAGTGGGAGGTGGGTGAGGGGGAGGTGGGCGAGGGGGGGAGGAGGGAGAGGGGCAGGTGGGTGAGGGGGAGGTGGGTGAGGGGGAGGAGGGAGAGGGGGAGGTGGGTGAGGTGGGAGAGGGGGGGAGGTGGGTGAGGGGCAGGTGGGTGAGGGGTAGTTGGGAGAGGGGGAGGTGGGCGAGGGGGAGGAGGGAGAGGGGCAGGTGGGTGAGGGGGGGTGGGTGAGGGGGAGGAGGGAGAGGGGGAGGTGGGTGAGGGGGAGGGGGGCGTGGGGAGGGGGAGGTGGGGAGGGGGAGGTGGGTGAGGGGGTGGGTGAGGGGGAGGTGGGTGAGGGGGAGGTGGGAGAGGGGGAGGTGGGTGAGGGGGAGGTGGGGAGGGGTAGTTGGGAGGGGGGAGGTGGGTGAGGGGGAGGTGGGTGAGGGGGGGAGGTGGGAGGGGGCAGGTGGGTGAGGGGGAGGTGGGAGAGGGGGAGGTGGGAGAGGGGCAGGTGGGTGAGGGGTAGTTGGGAGAGGGGGAGGTGGGAGAGGTGGGGATGACGGAGATGGGCGTGAACGTTTAAGAGCAGAGCTCCATGGAGGGATGGAGGATTAGGTTCATGCTGGGAAAGATAGGAGGTGGTGGTTGGCTGTATGTCATATTAATATCAATCCCCTCATTCTCCATGGAGATCCCTCCTCTCCAACAGGGAGACCACATGGAGATCCCTCCTCTCCAACAGGGAGACCACATGGAGATCCCTCCTCTCCAACAGGGAGACCACATGGAGATCCCTCCTCTCCAACAGGGAGACCACATGGAGATCCCTCCTCTCCAACAGGGAGACCACATGGAGATCCCTCCTCTCCAACAGGGAGACCACATGGAGATCCTTCCTCTCCAACAGAGAGACCACATGGAGATCCCTCCTCTCCAACAGGGAGACCACATGGAGATCCCTCCTCTCCAACAGGGAGACCACATGGAGATCCCTCCTCTCCAACAGGGAGACCACATGGAGATCCCTCCTCTACACCAGGGAGACCACATGGAGATCCCTCCTCTCCAACAGGGAGACCACATGGAGATCCCTCCTCTCCAACAGGGAGACCACATGGAGATCCCTCCTCTCCAACAGGGAGACCACATGGAGATCCCTCCTCTCCAACAGGGAGACCACATGGAGATCCCTCCTCTCCAACAGGGAGACCACATGGAGATCCCTCCTCTCCAACAGGGAGACCACATGGAGATCCCTCCTCTCCAACAGGGAGACCACATGGAGATCCCTCCTCTCCAACAGGAGACCACATGGAGATCCCTCCTCTCCAACAGGGATACCACATGGAGATCCCTCCTCTCCAACAGGGAGACCACATGGAGATCCCTCCTCTCCAACAGGGAGACCACATGGAGATCCCTCCTCTCCAACAGGGAGACCACATGGAGATCCCTCCTCTCCAACAGGGAGACCACATGGAGATCCCTCCTCTCCAACAGGGAGACCACATGGAGATCCCTCCTCTCCAACAGGGAGACCACATGGAGATCCCTCCTCTCCAACAGGGAGACCACATGGAGATCCCTCCTCTCCAACAGGGAGACCACATGGAGATCCCTCCTCTCCAACAGAGAGACCACATGGAGATCCCTCCTCTCCAACAGGGAGATCACATGGAGATCCCTCCTCTACACCAGGGAGACCACATGGAGATCCCTCCTCTCCAACAGGGAGACCACATGGAGATCCCTCCTCTCCAACAGGGAGACCACATGGAGATCCCTCCTCTCCAACAGGGAGACCACATGGAGATCCCTCCTCTCCAACAGGGAGACCACATGGAGATCCCTCCTCTCCAACAGGGAGACCACATGGAGATCCCTCCTCTCCAACAGGGAGACCACATGGAGATCCCTCCTCTCCAACAGGGAGACCACATGGAGATCCTTCTCTCCAACAGAGAGACCACATGGAGTTCTGATTGGACATGGTAGCCGATAGTCTCACATAGTGGGCATCAGATACATTGCGACAATAAATAACTAAAGAAGGCAACAACCCTATCAAGCACTCCTTGATAAGGAGAGGAATGCGGGAGGAGGAGGAGGGGAGGAGAAGGAGAAGGAGAGGAACGCGGGAGGAGGAGGGGAGGAGGAGGAGAAGGAGAGGAACGCGGGAGGAGGAGGAGGGGAGGAAGAGGAGAAGAAGAGGAACGCGGGAGGAGGAGGAGGGGAGGAGGAGGAGAAGGAGAGGAACGCGGGAGGAGGAGGGGAGGAGGAGGAGAAGGGAGGAACGCGGGAGGACGAGGGGAGGAAGGAGAAGAGGAACGCGGGAGGAGGAGGGGAGGAGGAAAGGAACCCGGGAGGACGAGGGGAGGAGGAGGGGAGGAAGAGGAGAAGGAAAGGAACCCGGGAGGAGGAGGGGAGGAGGAGGAGAAGGAAAGGAACATGGGAAGAGGAGGGAGGAGGAGGGGGGAAGAGGAGAGAGTCAGTTAAATGTTAGCGGGCGCCTGAGAGAGGTGTCGGGCCTGCGACCCAAATGGACCTCTATTACCTATATAGAGCACTACTTTCGACCAGGGCCCATAGAGAAAAGTGGTGCACTATGTAGGGAATAGGGGGCCATTTGGGACTTCTCCTCTGGCTGCTTGCCCATGTGCTGCCTGTCTCCCTAGATCTGTCAGTGCACCGGAGATACCTCGCCTCAGAGGACCAGCCAGCCAGCTAAGTCCTCAGGCTACTGTAGTACCAGCACTACGCGTGAGGGAGGGGGAGGGAGGGAGGGAGGGAGGGAGGGAGGGAGGGAGGGAGGGAGGGAGGGAGGGAGGGAGGGAGGGAGGGAGGGAGGGAGGAGGGTGTCAGCTCCAGGACTCCACGTCCCACAACCCCACTGAGCCTGAATACCACCGTCACCTTGTGTGTTAACTGGCATCACAAGTAGCAGTGTACGAATGTCTCCTCACAACAGACAACAGTACAAAGCAGTTGGAAAGTGAAGCACTGTATTAACTCAGGGTTCATACTCAGACTGGAAATGGACATGGACGGGACGTTGAATTGTTGACATTTCATTAATCTATTTTGGATAAGAGGGCCGTCATGTCATTTCCGAGGGTCTTCCTGGTCACGATCTCTTGGACATTACTTGTATTGAGCTCTACGCCGTCTGTCCGTTTTGATTGGTCGACACAAATTACTCTCCACTCTGTCCGTTTTGATTGGTCGACACAAATTACTCTCCACTCTGTCCATTTTGATTGGTCGACACAAATTACTCTCCACTCTGTCCGTTTTGATTGGTCAACACAAATTACTCTCCACTCTGTCCGTTTTGATTGGTCGACACAAATTACTCATCCCCTCTGTCCGTTTTGATTGGTCGACACAAATGACTCTCCACTCTGTCCGTTTTGATTGGTTGAAACAAATTACTCATCCCCTCTGTCCGTTTTGATTGGTCGACACAAATTACTCTCCCCTCTGTCCGTTTTGATTGGTCGACACAAATTACTCTCCATTGTCCGTTTTGATTGGTCGACACAAATTACTCATCCCCCTGTCCGTTTTAATTGGTCACAAATGACTCTCCACTCTGTCCGTTGTGATTGGTCGACACAAATGACTCTCCACTCTGTCCGTTGTGATTGGTCACAAATGACTCTCCACTCTCCAGGCGTTAAATCTAAATCCAGGGGCCATTTTGACACGAAGCCGAGATAAAACGTTAAGACGACAAGGCAGAGACGAGGGAGACGAGGGGTTTTTCCTGTGTTTGTCTCATTATTGTGAGTGTGTGAATGTCGGGCGGGCGGAGAGCTGCCAAACATTCCAGGACGTTAAGATGAAGCTGGGCTCTGGGCTCTGGGCTCTGGGCTCTGGGCTCTGGGCTCTGGGCTCTGGGCTCTGGGCTCTGGTGTGGAACAACGGCCATCCGATGGAACATGGTAGCCGATCGTCTCACATGGTGGGGATACACCGCTACAATAAATAACTAAAGAAGGTAACAACCCTATCAAACACTCATTGATAATATTACTGGGGAAAATAATCAAAACATTTTTTTTACAAGAAGCTACAAGGGTTTGTGGTTTGAATAACAGCGCTTTTATCCTTTGTAGATTGTAACGTTTCCAAAACGTGACAACCATCTCACGGCCCGAGAGTTTCTCTGATTATTATTAGAACGAAACAAGGAACTCAGAATCAGGTCATTGGGTGTTTCTCACTCTCTTCTCCTCCGTCTCCCTCTCTCTCTTCTCCTCTGTCTGTCTCCCTCTCTTCTTCTCTCCTCTGTCTCCCTCTCTTCCTCTCCCCTGTCTCCCCTTCTTCCTCTCCCCTGTCTCTCTTCTTCTTCTCCCTGTCTCCCTCTCTCTTCTTCTCCTCTGTCTCCCTCTCTTCTTCTCCTCTGTCTCCCTCTCTCTTCTTCTCCTCTGTCTCCCTCTCTCTTCTTCTCCTCTGTCTCCCTCTCTCTTCTTCTCCATTTCTCTCTCTCTTCTTCTCCTCCATCTCTCTCTCTCTTCTTCTCCTCTGTCTCCCTCTCTCTTCTCCTCCGTCTCCCTCTCTCTTCTTCTCCATTTCTCTTCTCTCTTCTCCTCTTCTCCTCCTCTGTCTCTCCATTTCTCTCTCTCTTCTTCTCCTCTTTCTCCCTCTCTCTTATTCTCCTCTGTCTCCCTCTCTCTTCTTCTCCCTCTTCTCCTCTCTCTTCTTCTCCTCTGTCTCTGTCTCTTCTCTCTCTCTTCTTCTCCTCTGTCTCCCTCTCTCTTCTTCTCCTCCTTCTCTCTCTCTCTTCTTCTCCTCTGTCTCCTCTCTATTCTTCCTCTTCTCCTCCTTCTCTCTCTGTCTCCCTCTCTCTTCTTCTCTCCCTTCTCTCTCTCTCTCTATCTTCTTCTCCTCTGTCTCCTCTCTCTTCTTCTCCTCTCTCCCTGTCTCTGTGTGTGTGTGTCAGATAGCTGGTTTGGAGCAGTCCGGTGGAGATGATAGAGTATTGGAGTAAATGTAAAATCTCTTTATAAAACATATGTTCCGATCCACCACTTTACACTGTGGATTGCGTCCACGGACAAAGTGGACATTTTTTCTGTGTGTACGGTGTTCAGGAAGAAACATAACAAACAGTGTGTGTGTGTGTGTGTGTGTGTGTGTGTGTGTGTGTGTGTGTGTGTGTGTGTGTGTGCAAAGTGTGTGTTTTGTGTGTTTGTGCAAGTGAGTTGTGTGTGTGTCAGATAGCTGGTTTGGAGCAGTGGTTTCTCCCAAGGAGAGCCACGGTGGAGATGATAGAGTATTGGAGTAAATGTAAAAATCTCTTTATAAAACATATTAAAGGGGTAAAGGATAATATCCCTGTAGGAATTAGTGGATTGACAGAAATGGAGCAACTGGGCTAGAAACATGAATTAAGCTGGACATTACCATTTAGGAACATCGAACAGTGGGTTACTAGGAACATGGGCACACAAAACACACAGGAACAGTGGGTTAACTGGTCTAGGAACGGTTAACTGGTTAAGAACAGGCCTAGGAACAGTGGGTTAACTGGTCTAGGAACAGTTGGTTAACTGGTCTAGGAACAGTGGGGTTAACTGGTCTAGGAACAGTGGTTAACTGGTCTAGGAACAGTGGTTAACTGGTCTAGGAACAGTTGGTTAACTGGTCTAGGAACAGTGGGTTAACTGGTCTAGGAACAGTGGGTTAACTGGTCTAGGAACAGTTGGTTAACAATTAGGAACAGTGGGTTAACTGGTCTAGGAACAGTGGGTTAACTGGTCTAGGAACAGTTGGTTAACTGGTCTAGGAACAGTGGGTTAACTGGTCTAGGAACAGTGGGTTAACTGGGTCTAGGAACAGTTGGTTAACTGGTCTAGGAACAGTGGGTTAACTGGTCTAGGAACAGTTGGTTAACTGGTCTAGGAACAGTGGGTTAACTGGTCTAGGAACAGTGGGTTAACTGGTCTAGGAACAAGTTAACTTGTCTAGGAACAGTGGGTTAACAGTTGGTCTTAGGAACAGTGGGTTAACTGGTCTAGGAACAGTGGGTTAACTGGTCTAGGAACAGTGGGTTAACTGGTCTAGGAACAGTGGGTTAACTGGTCTAGGAACAGTGGGTTAACTGTCTTGTTCAGGGGCAGAACGACAGATTTGTACCTTGTCAGCTCGGGGATATGAACTTGCAACCGTTCAGTTACTAGTCCAACGCTCTAACCACTAGGCTACACTGCCGCCCCGATAGGGTGTATACTATATGTATCTGAATATAGTAATAGACTGGTAGTATATACCACTAGGCTACCCCATATAGTAATAGACTGGTAGTATATACCACTATGTATCTGAATATAGTAACTGACTGGTAGTATATACCACTATGTATCTGAATATAGTAACAGCCACTATGTATACCACTATGTATCTGAATATAGTAACAGACACTATGTATACCACTATGTATCTGAATATAGTAACAGACTGGTAGTATATACCACTATGTATCTGAATATAGTAACAGAATGGTAGTATATACCACTATGTATCTGAATATATATATATATATATATATATATATATATATATGATTACAGAGGAAGCTTCACAAAGTGTTTCTTTTTGATTGGTTAGATTGTAGATAATACAGTAGATAATAGCTCCAATAAGCAGACAACGTGACCTGGTAGCTGACCCTGCTTCTGACAGGGTAATGACAGCCAGGGCTCTAATCACAGACTGACTGCTGGAGAAGCAGACCAGAGGCCTGAGTCTCAAATGAGAGCCTATTCCCTACATAGTGCACATAAGGTTTTGGTCCAAAGTAGTGCAC
Source organism: Oncorhynchus masou masou (assembly GCF_036934945.1). NCBI lineage: Eukaryota > Metazoa > Chordata > Actinopteri > Salmoniformes > Salmonidae > Oncorhynchus > Oncorhynchus masou. The sequence continues at coordinate 4,234,199 of NC_088214.1, forward strand.
TATGTAGGGAATAGGCTGCCATGTAGAACTCATTCATTTATTAACATGATTTATTTCCAACCCCTACAGTTATTCATTGACATGTCTTCAGCAACACTCAGCTGAAGTAACGGCTGTCTCGCTGATAACTGTTGTGAGGGAGGGGGACGGACTCCAACATGGTCGCCCACCAGGGTGTTTTAATTCCTGATACAATGGGACTTCAGCCGTCAAAAGGACAAGACAGTTCACCGTGTCAAAGGTCAACATTTCCTCACCGTGAAGCGTATCTGATGTTAACAATCATGAACATGACACAGTGAATATGACGTCATGTAATTGTCCTCATGGTGAAGATGCTGCATGATTATGACGTCGTGAATATGACATCATGATTATGACGTCATGTATTTATCCGCGTGTGAAGATGCTGCATGATTATGACATCATGAATATGACATCACGATTATGACGTCGTTAATATGACATCGTGATTACGACGTCGTGAATATGACATCATGAATACATTAATGAGAAATAACACATGATTAACACGGCTAATCCAAATCTGTACGTTACGCTCATCTATAGTTCTGTAACCTGACCAGGCACTTCGGGACAGAAAGTTAGCTCGGCAATCTTCAGAGATTCAAAACTGCAATTAAAAGTTGCTCTGATGAGATGACAACACTTAAGCTAAGACCTGCAGCCTGGTGAAATTAAAATATTGTAAATCTAATTCTACCTTTCCTTTCATCTTCAAATCCACAATCACGATGCAGAAGTCATGTCTGAGTACCAAATTCACACACTATTCCCTACCCTATGTCCCTATTCCCTACCATATGGGGGGTCCTATTCCCTATCCTATGGGTCCTATTCCCTACCCTGTGTCCCTATTCCCT
>NC_088214.1:4242582-4245082 GCF_036934945.1 Oncorhynchus masou masou
CCCTGATGCTTATAAGAAATCCTGCTATGCCCTCTGACGAACCATCAAACAGGCAAAGCATCAATACAGGACTGAGATTGAATCATACTACACCGGCTCCGACGCTTGATGGATGTGGCAGGGCTTGCAAACTATTACAGACGACAAAGGGAAGCATAGCCGTGAGCTGCTTGGTGACACAAGCCTACCAGACGAGCTAAATCACTTCTATGCTCGCTTCGAGGCAAGCAACACTGAGGCATGCATGAGAGCATCAGCTGTTCCAGATAACCGTGTGATCACGCTCTCCGTAGCCGACGTGAGTAACACCTTTAAACAGGTCAACATACACAAGGCCGCGGGGCCAGATGGATTACCGGGACGTGTGCTCCGGGCATGTGCTGACCAACATGTCCCTGATTGAGTCTGTAATACCAACATCTTTCAAGCAGACCACCATTGTCCCTGTGCCCAAGAACACAAAGGCAACCTGCCTAAATGACAACAGACCCGTAGCACTCACGCCCGTATCCATGAAGAGCTTCGAAGGGTTGGTAATGGCCCACTGTTCCTAGGCCATCATTGAAAATAAGAATTTGTTCTTAACTGACTTGCCTGCTTAAATAAAGGTAAAAAAAATATATTAAAAAAATAGCCTCTCTACTGTATATAGCCTCTCTACTGTATATAGCCTGTCTACTGTATATAGCCTCTCTACTGTATATAGCCTCTCTACTGTATATATCCTCTCTACTGTATGTAGCACTCTACTGTATATAACCTCTCTACTGTATATAGCCTCTCAACTCTATATACTCTCTACTGTATATAGCCTCTCTACTGTATATAGCCTCTCTACTGTATATAGCCTCTCTACTGTATATATCCTCTCTACTGTATGTAGCACTCTACTGTATATAACCTCTCTACTGTATATAGCCTCTCAACTCTATATACTCTCTACTGTATATAGCCTCTCTACTGTATATAGCTTCTCTACTGTATATAGCCTCTGTACTGTATATAGTCTCTACTGTATATAGTCTCTACTGTATATAACCTCTCTACTGTATATAGCCTCTCTACTGTATATAGCCTCTCTACTGTATATAGGCTCTACTGTATATAACCTCTCTACTGTATATAGCCTCTCTACTGTATATAGCCTCTCTACTGTATATAACCTCTCTACTGTATATAGTCTCTACTGTATATAGCCTCTCTACTGTATATAGGCTCTACTGTATATAGCCTCGATACTGTATATAGCGTCTACTGTATATAGTATCTACTGTATATAGCCTCTCTACTGTATATAGTCTCTACTGTATATATACTCTCTACTGTATATAGCCTCTACTGTATATAGCCTCTCTACTGTATGTAGCCTCTCTACTGTATATAGTCTCTACTGTATATAGCCTCTCTACTGTATATAGCCTCTCTACTGTATATAGCCTCTCTACTGTATATAGGCTCTACTGTATATAGTCTCTACTGTATATAGTCTCTACTGTATATAACCTCTCTACTGTATATAGCCTCTCTACTGTATATAGCCTCTCTACTGTATATAGCCTCTCCTGTATATAGGCTCTACTGTATATAGTCTCTACTGTATATAGTCTCTACTGTATATAACCTCTCTACTGTATATAGCCTCTCTACTGTATATAGTATCTACTGTATATAGCCTCTCTAATGTATATAACCTCTCTACTGTATATAGCCTCTCTACTGTATATAGCCTCTCTAATGTATATAGCCTCTCTACTGTATATAGCCTCTCTACTGTATATAGGCTCTACTGTATATAGCCTCTCTACTGTATATAGTATCTACTGTATATAGCCTCTCTACTGTATATAGTCTCTACTGTATATAGCCTCTCTACTGTATATAGCCTCTCTACTGTATATAGGCTCTACTGTATATAGGCTCTACTGTATATAGCCTCTCTACTGTATATAGTCTCTACTGTATATAGCCTCTCTACTGTATATAGCCTCTCTACTGTATATAGCCTCTCTACAGTATATAGCCTCTCTACTGTATATAGCCTCTCTACTGTATATAGTCTCTACTGTATATAGCCTCTCTACTGTATATAGCCTCTCTACTGTATATAGCCTCTCTACTGTATATAGCCTCTCTACTGTATATAGCCTCTCTACTGTATATAACCTCTCTACTGTATATAGCCTCTCTACTGTATATAGCCTCTCTACTGTATATAGCCTCTCTACTGTATATAGCCTCTCTACTGTATATAGTCTCTCTACTGTATATAGCCTCTCTACAGTATATAGCCTCTCTACTGTATATAGCCTCTCTACTGTATATAGTCTCTACTGTATATAGCCTCTCTACTGTATATAGCCTCTCTACTGTATATAGCCTCTCTACTGTATATAGCCTCTCTACTGTATATAGCCTCTCTACTGTATATAACCTCTCTACTGTATATAGCCTCTCTACTGTATATAGCCTCTCTACTGTATATAGCCTCTCTACTGTATAT
>NC_088214.1:4247582-4253097 GCF_036934945.1 Oncorhynchus masou masou
ATGGAGTAAACAATTAACAAGTCAATAACACAGCAGAAAAAAAGGGGGAGTCTATATACATTGTGTGCAAAAGGCATGAGGAGGTAGGCGAATAATTACAATATTGCAGATTAACACTGGAGTGATAAATGATCAGATGGTCATGTACAGGTAGAGATATTGGTGTGCAAAAGAGCAGAAAAGTAAATACATAAAAACAGTATGGGGATGAGGTAGGTGAAAATGGGTGGGCTATTTACCAGTAGACTATGTACAGCTGCAGCGATCGGTTAGCTGCTCAGATAGCAGATGTTTGAAGTTGGTGAGGGAGATAAAAGTCTCCAACTTCAGGGATTTTGCAATTCGTTCCAGTCACAGGCAGCAGAGTACTGGAACGAAAGGCGGCCAAATGAGGTGTTGGCTTTAGGGATGATCAGTGAGATACACCTGCTGGAGCGCGTGCTACGGATGGGTGTTGCCATCGTGACCAGTGAACTGAGATAAGGCGGAGCTTTACCTAGCATGGACTTGTAGATGACCTGGAGCCAGTGGGTCAGGCGACGAATATGTAGCGAGGGCCAGCCGACTAGAGCATACAAGTCGCAGTGGTGGGTGGTATAAGGTGATTTAGTGACAAAACGGATGGCACTGTGGTAAACTGCATCCAGTTTGCTGAGTAGAGTGTTGGAAGCAATTTTGTAGATGACATCGCCGAAGTCAAGGATCGGTAGGATAGTCAGTTTTACTAGGGCAAGTTTGGCGGCGTGAGTGAAGGAGGCTTTGTTTGTTTTCTTTGTTTGGCGTTGCTTTGTTGCGGAATAGAAAGCCGACTCTTGATTTGATTTTCGATTGGAGATGTTTGATATGAGTCTGGAAGGAGAGTTTACAGTCTAGCCAGACACCTAGGTACTTATAGATGTTCACATATTCAAGGTCGGAACCATCCAGGGTGGTGATGCTCGTCGGGCATGCGGGTGCAGGCAGCAATCGGTTAAAAAGCATGCATTTGGTTTTACTAGCGTTTAAGAGCAGTTGGAGGCCACGGAAGGAGTGTTGTATGGCATTGAAGCTCGTTTGGAGGTTAGATAGCACAGTGTCCAAGGACGGGCCGGAAGTATATAGAATGGTGTCGTCTGCGTAGAGGTGGATCAAGGAATCGCCCGCAGCAAGAGCAACATCATTGATATATACAGAGAAAAGAGTCGGCCCGAGAATTGAACCCTGTGGCACCCCCTGTTTGTTGACTTGGCTTTCGAAGACCTTAGATAGGCAGGGCAGGATGGATATAGGTCTGTAACAGTTTGGGTCCAGGGTGTCTCCCCCTTTGGAGAGGGGGATGACTGCGGCAGCTTTCCAATCCTTGGGGATCTCAGACGATATGAAAGAGAGGTTGAACAGGCTGGTAATAGGGGTTGCGACAATGGCGGCGGATAGTTTCAGAAATAGAGGGTCCAGATTGTCAAGCCCAGCTGATTTGTACGGGTCCAGGTTTTGCAACTCTTTCAGAACATCTGCTATCTGGATTTGGGTAAAGGAGAACCTGGAGGGGCTTGGGCGAGGAGCTGCGTGGGGGGGGCGGAGCTGTTGGCCGAGGTTGGAGTAGCCAGGCGGAAGGCATGGCCAGCCGTTGAGAAATGCTTGTTGAAGTTTTCAATAATCATGGATTTATCGGTGGTGACCGTGTTACCTAGCCTCAGTGCAGTGGGCAGCTGGGAGGAGGTGCTCTCTTCACAGTGTCCCAGAACTTTTTGGAGTTGGAGCTACAGGATGCAAACTTCTGCCTGAAGAAGCTGGCCTTAGCTTTCCTGACTGACTGAGTGTATTGGTTCCTGACTTCCCTGAACAGTTGCATATCGCGGGGACTATTCGATGCTATTGCAGTCCGCCATAGGATGTTTTTGTGCTGGTCGAGGGCAGTCAGGTCTGGAGTGAACCAAGGGCTGTATCTGTTCTTAGTTCTGCATTTTTTTAACGGAGCATGCTTATCTAAAATGGTGAGGAAGTTACTTTTAAAGAATGACCAGGCATCCTCAACTGACGGGATGAGGTCAATGTCCTTCCAGGATACCCGGGCCAGGTCGATTAGAAAGGCCTGCTCACAGAAGTGTTTTAGGGAGCGTTTGACAGTGATGAGGGGTGGTCGTTTGACTGCAGCTCCGTAGCGGATACAGGCAATGAGGCAGTGATCGTTGAGATCCTGGTTGAAGACAGCGGAGGTGTATTTGGAGGGCCAGTTGGTCAGGATGACGTCTATGAGGGTGCCCTTGTTTACAGAGTTAGGGTTGTACCTGGTGGGTTCCTTGATGATTTGTGTGAGATTGAGGGCATCTAGCTTAGATTGTAGGGCTGCTGGGGTGTTAAGCATATCCCAGTTTAGGTCACCTAAAAGAACAAACTCTGAAGCTAGATGAGGGGGCGATCAATTCACAAATGGTGTCCAGGGCACAGCTGGGAGCTGAGGGGGGGTCGGTAGCAGGCGGCAACAGTGAGAGGTAATTTTCAAAATTAGTAGTTAGTACTCCCCCTTCTGGAGAGAGTAATTTACAAAATTAGTAGTTAGTACTCCCCCTTTGGCAGTTCTATCTTGACGGAAGATGTTATAGTTGGGTATGGAAATCTCTGAATTTTTGGTGGCCTTCCTGAGCCAGGATTCAGACACGGCAAGGACATCAGGGTTAGCAGAGTGTGCTAAAGCAGTGAGTAAAACAAACTTAGGGAGGAGGCTTCTGATGTTGACATGCATGAAACCGAGGCTTTTTCGATCACAGAAGTCAACAAATGAGGGTGCCTGGGGACATGCAGGGCCTGGGTTTACATCCACATCACCCGCGGAACAGAGAAGGAGTAGTATGAGGGTGCGACTAAAGGCTATCAAAACTGGTCGCCTAGAGCATTGGGGACAGAGAATAAGAGGAGCAGGTTTCTGGGCATGGTAGAAAATATTCAGGGCATAATGCACAGAAAGGGGTATGGTGGGGTGCGGGTACAGCGGAGGTAAGCCCAGGCACTGGGTGATGATGAGAGAGGTTGTATCTCTGGACATGCTGGTTGTAATGGGTGAGGTCACCGCATGTGTGGGAGGTGGGACAAAGGAGGTATCAGGGGTATGAAGAGTGGAACTAGGGGCTCCATTGTGAACTAAAATAATGATAACTAACCTGAACAACAGTATACAAGGCATATTGACATTTGAGAGAGACATACAGCGAGGCATACAGTAATCACAGGTGTTGAATTGGGAAAGCTAGCTAAAACAGTAGGTGAGACAACAACAGCTAATCAGCTAGCACAACAACAGCAGGTAAAATGGCGTTGACTAGGCAATGGGGCCGACAGATAAAACATAAACAAGCAGAATGGAGTACCGTGATTAATGGACAGTCCAGCGTGCATCAGCTATGTAGCCAAGTGATCAGTGTCCAGGGGGCAGGGAAGCTGGATTGGTGAGTGTTATCCAGGTTAAAAAAACTAACAATGACTAAATAGCTTGTAGCTAGTTAGCTGGTTAGCTTCTGGAGGTTCTTGAGTGTGTTCTAAAAATTAAAAATAATAGCGATTCCGTATCACATTGGATGAGGCAGGTTACCGGAAGGTATAAACAAATTAAAAATCGAAAAGAGATAGAGAGTAAATATGGGTCCAGTGAGTGTTTGGGACGCGGCGATTCAGACGGTTAGCAGGCCTGTGCTAACAAGCTAACAGTTAGTAGGCCGGGGCTAAACAAGGTAGCAGTTAGCGGACCGGGGCTAAACAAGCTGGCAGTTAGCAGGCCGAAATAGCAAGCAAGGAGATAGCAAGGGCTAGAGAGATAGCCTTTGGGGGACGTCGCGATGGGGTGAGTCTGTTTATTCCTCTTCATGCAGTGACATCGATAGACCGGTCGTGGGTCCGGGTATTGTAGCCCAGGAGTATGCTACGGTGGTAGGTATTGTAGCCCAGGAGACTGCTACGGTGGTAGCACAGGGTATCTGGCCGGGCAAGCTTCAAGCTAAGTGGGTGGAAACGCTAGCCAGGAGTAAACATCCGGGGTTGCGGTTTAGCTAGATAACAAGTTGTGAAGATCCAGCTGAAAGATGTTCCGTTTGCGGTGGGAATCCGGGGATAAAAAATAAATAGGTCCGTTATGCTCTGGTTTAGAGTCGCGTTGTTCGAACTGGCGAGAGCTTTCCGAGCTAAAGGTAAGCTGATGACCGGTTAGCTGAAGACCGCTAGCATAGCTGGTAGTTAGCTGGCTAGCTTCAGTTGAGGGGTTCCGGTTCCGAAGTAAATATAAATACTTAGGAAAAATAGCTACATTGGGTGAGGCGGGTTGCAGGAGAGTACTTGGAAGCTGAGGTTTAGCAAAATGTTTTAAAGGATATGCGAAGAAAAATATGTAAAAACGAAAAAAGACGATATATACAAGGGACACGACTCGACACGTCTTACTGCTACGCCATCTTGGAGAGTGTGTAACGGTTTTCTTGAGGTGAAGGAGAGGCGGACCAAAATATAGCATGGTTTCTATTCATGTTGTTTGATAAGACAACTAAACATAAAACAAAACAACTAACGTGGAAAACCAAAACAGCCCTATTCTGGTGCAAACACAGAGACAGGAACAATCACCCACCAACACACAGTGAAACCCAGGCTACCGAAGTATGATTCTCAATCAGAGACAAATAATGACACCTGCCTCTGATTGAGAACCATACTAGGCCGAATCATAGAAATACCCAAATCATAGAAAAACAAACATAGACTGCCCACCCCAACTCACGCCCTGACCATACTAAATAATGACAAGACAAAGGAAATAAAAGGTAAGAATGTGACACGCAGGAGACACAGTAGATAGAGGTACAGTATAGGACTATGCTTGACATAGCCTGTTATAAGGCTGTTATAACCTGTCATAGTAGGTCTCATACCAAGTCATAAAGGTTTATGTCAAATGGCATACAGTAAGTATCCCCCAGCAGGATAAAAACACACAAGAATGGAAAATTGAATTTTTCAAGTCTTAAAATAGTAATTTCCATATATATGTATATATATCTCTCCAGAATTCAAACCCTTTAATACTGAATGAACCCCAACCCCTGCGATGGTTGAAAAACACTCACTGAAAATAGGTGTCACTTTGAATTACGAGAGTTGCGGTCTTGGTGAGATACAAAGCCCCGCTACAAAGCACCGCTGAGGTCAGGCTAAACCAGGCTATAAGGAAATCCTCCACAAACAGCTCAGGGGGAACTGTGTGCTCAGAAACATCGTTAAAGAACGGACAAGAAACAGAATAAAGAATAATAATAATAAAAGTATACTGGAGTAAATTTATTCAAAACCAGCGGGACAATAAAAGTGTTTCATTTCAGTCAGTGGCGCCTACAGTGGGGAGTATTGTACATTTAATCATGTTATTCATTCACTTCGGCAATATTTTATTAATTTATATTTATATTTATGACTGTACGTGTATATCTCAGTGGATCGGATGTTGATATTTCCTTATAGATAAAGAGTAACTTGCCTAAGGCTCTGTCTGGTTAGG
>NC_088214.1:4253597-4258597 GCF_036934945.1 Oncorhynchus masou masou
TCCTCTGTCCGTTTTTGATTGGTCGACACAAATTACTCTCCACTCTGTCCGTTTTGATTGGTCGACACAAATTACTCATCCCCTCTGTCCGTTTTAATTGGTCGACACAAATGACTCTCCACTCTGTCCGTTGTGATTGGTCGACACAAATGACTCTCCACTCTGTCCGTTGTGATTGGTCGACACAAATGACTCTCCACTCTCCAGGCGTTAAATCTAAATCCAGGGGCCATTTTGACACGAAGCCGAGATAAAACGTTAAGACGACAAGGCAGAGACGAGGGAGACGAGGGGTTTTTCCTGTGTTTGTCTCATTATTGTGAGTGTGTGAATGTCGGGCGGGCGGAGAGCTGCCAAACATTCCAGGACGTAAAGATGAAGCTGGGCTCTGGGCTCTGGGCTCTGGGCTCTGGGCTCTGGGCTCTGGGCTCTGGGCTCTGGGCTCTGGTGTGGAACAACGGCCATCTGATGGAACATGGTAGCCGATCGTCTCACATGGTGGGGATACACCGCTACAATAAATAACTAAAGAAGGTAACAACCCTATCAAACACACCTTGATAATATTACTGGGGGAAAATAATCAAAACATTTTTTTTACAAGAAGCTACAAGGGTTTGTGGTTTGAATAACAGCGCTTTTATCCTTTGTAGATTGTAACGTTTCCAAAACGTGACAACCATCTCACGGCCCGAGAGTTTCTCTGATTATTATTAGAACGAAACAAGGAACTCAGAATCAGGTCATTGGGTGTTTCTCACTCTCTTCTCCTCCGTCTCCCTCTCTCTTCTTCTCCTCTGTCTCCCTCTCTCTTCTTCTCCTCTGTCTCCCTCTCTTCCTCTCCTCCTTCTCCCTCTCTCTTCTTCTCCCCTGTCTCCCTCTCTCTTCCTCTCCTCTGTCTCCTCTCTCTTCTTCTCCTCTGTCTCCCTCTCTCTTCTTCTCCTCTGTCTCCCTCTCTCTTCTTCTCCTCCTTCTCCCTCTCTCTTCTTCTCCTCTGTCTCCCTCTAACTTCTTCTCCATTTCTCTCTTCTTCTTCTCCATTTCTCTCTCTCTTCTTCTCCTCTGTCTCCCTCTCTCTTCTTCTTCTCCATTTCTCTCTCTCTCTTCTTCTCCTCCTCCTCTCTCTTCTTCTCCTTCTGTCTCCTCTCTTCTTCTCCTCTGTCTCCTTTCTCCCTCTGTCTCCTCTCTTCTCCTCTGTCTCCCTCTCTTCTTCTCCATTTCTCTCTCTCTCTTCTTCTCCTGTCTCTCTCTCTCTCTCTTCTTCTCCTCTGTCTCCCTCTCTCTTCTTCTCCTCCTTCTCTCTCGCTCTTCTTCTCCTCTGTCTCCTCTCTATTCTTCTCTCTGTCTCCTCTCTCTTCTCTCTTCTCTATGACATATGTTCCGTCCACCACTTTTACACTGTGGCGTCCACGGACAAAGTGGTTTTCTCTGTGTGTGTGTGTGTGTGTGTGTGTGTGTGTGTGTGTGTGTGTGTGTGTGTGTGTGTGTGTGTGTGTGTGTGTGTGTGTGTGTGTGTGTGTGTGTGTGTGTGTGTGTGTGTGTGTGTGTGTGTGTGTGTGTGTGTCAGATAGCTGGTTTGGAGCAGTGGTTTCTCCCAAGGAGAGCCAGCGGTGGAGATGATAGAGTATTGGAGTAAATGTAAAAATCTCTTTATAAAACATATTAAAGGGGTAAAGGATAATATCCCTGTAGGAATTAGTGGATTGACAGAAATGGAGCAACTGAGGTAAACATGAATTAAGCTGAGGACATTACCATTTCACTCGGAGGACTATTGTGTTCAGGAAGAAACATAACAAACAGACAACGTTCAATATCGCCAGGATACACAGCAGTTACAATTAAACACACACACACACACACACACACAAAACACCAAAGCCAAATCATGCCACAAACATTCGTTTCCTGTCCCATATGGCAAAGCCTACTGTATGTATTTTACCTTTATTTAACTCGGCAAGAGAGTTAAGAACAAATTCTTATTTTCAATGACGGCCTAGGAACAGTGGGTTAACTGGTCTAGGAACAGTTGGTTAACTGGTCTAGGAACAGTGGGGTTAACTGGTCTAGGAACAGTGGGTTAACTGGTCTAGGAACAGTGGGGTAACTGGTCTAGGAACAGTTGGTTAACTGGTCTAGGAACAGTGGGTTAACTGGTCTAGGAACAGTGGGTTAACTGGTCTAGGAACAGTGGGTTAACTGGTCAAGGAACAGTGGGTTAACTGGTCTAGGAACAGTTGGTTAACTGGTCTAGGAACAGTTGGTTAACTGGTCTAGGAACAGTGGGTTAACTGGTCTAGGAACAGTTGGTTAACTGGTCTAGGAACAGTGGGTTAACTGGTCTAGGAACAGTTGGTTAACTGGTCTAGGAACAGTTGGTTAACTGGTCTAGGAACAGTTGGTTAACTGGTCTAGGAACAGTGGGTTAACTGGTCTAGGAACAGTGGGTTAACTGGTCTAGGAACAGTTGGTTAACTGGTCTAGGAATATAGTAACAGACTGGTAGTATATACCAGTTGTTAGCTGGTCTAGGAAATATAGTAACTGGGTTAACTGGTCTAGTATATACTGGTCTAGGAACTATGGGTTAACTGGTCTGAAGTTGGTTAATGGTCTAGGAATATGGGGATTATGATTACAGTGGGAAGCTTCTAGGAAAGTGTTTCTTGTTTGATTGGTTAGATTGAAGATAACTGGTCTACAGTGGGATAATAGAACAGTGGGTTAACCAATAAGCAGACAACAGATTTGACCTGGGGTAGCTTGACCCTGCTTCTGACAGGGTAATGACAGCCAGGGCTCTAATCACAGACTGACTGCTGGAGTAATAGACTGGTAGTATATACCCATGTAGAATATAGTAACTGACTGGTAGTATATCTCTGAATATAGAGATACATTATATCTGAATATAGTAACAGACACATACCAAGTATTTTGGTAACAGACTGGTAGTAGTACCACTATGTAGGGAATAGGGTAGCACTATGTAGAACGTATTCATTTATTAACATGATTTATTTACCAACTTCCAAAGTGTTTCTATTGGTTAGTTATAATACATTGATAATGTCTTCAGCAACACTGGTCAGCTGAAGTAACGCCGTCTCTGCTGATAACTGTTGTGGAGGGAGGGGGACGAGAGCCTATTCCCCAACATGGTTTTGGTCCAAAACCAGGGTGTTTTACGAACTCATTCATTTATAACATTTACATTTAAGTCATGTCTTTAGCAGACGCTACGCTGATAACCAGAGCGACCATGGCCCACCAAATTCCTGATACAATGGGACTTCAGCCGTCAAAAGGACAAGCAGTTCACCGTGTCAAAGGTCAACATTTCCTCACCGTGAAGCGTATCTGATGTTAACAATCATGAACATGACAAAGTGAATATGACGTCATGTAATTGTCCTCATGGTGAAGATGCTGCATGATTATGACGTCGTGAATATGACATCATGATTATGACATCATGTATTTATCCGCGTGTGAAGATGCTGCATGATTATGACATCATGAATATGACAACACGATTATGACGTCGTTAATATGACATCGTGATTACGACGTCGTGAATATGACATCATGAATACATTAATGAGAAATAACACATGATTAACACGGCTAATCCAAATCTGTACGTTACGCTCATCTATAGTTCTGTAACCCGACCAGGCACTTCGGGACAGAAAGTTAGCTCGGCAATCTTCAGAGATTCAAAACTGCAATTAAAAGTTGCTCTGATGAGATGACAACACTTAAGCTAAGACCTGCAGCCTGGTGAAATTAAAATATTGTAAATCTAATTCTACCTTTCCTTTCATCTTCAAATCCACAATCACGATGCAGAAGTCATGTCTGAGTACCAAATTCACACACTATTCCCTACCCTATGTCCCTATACCCTACCATATGGGTCCTATTCCCTATCCTATGGGTCCTATTCCCTACCCTGTGTCCCTATTCCCTATCCTATGTCCCTATTCCCTACCCTATGGGTCCTATTCCCTATCCTATGTCCCTATTCCCTACCCTATGGGTCCCATTCCCTACCCTATGGGTCCTGATTCACTGAGACACACTGAGTCACACTGGGACACACTGAGACACTGAGACACAGTGAGACACTGAGACACTGAGACACACTGAGACACACTGGGACACACAAAGACACGGAGACACTGAGACACACTGAGACACTGAGACACACTGGGGACACACTGAGCCACACTGGGACACTGAGATACACTGAGCCACACTGGGACACTGAGACACTGGAGACACTGAGACACTGAGACACTGAGACACTGAGACACACTGAAAGACACTGAGACACTGGGACACTGAGACACTGGGACACTGAGACACACTGGAGACACTGGAGACACTGAGACACTGAGAGACACTGGAGACACTGGAGACACTGAGACACACTGAGACTGAGACACTGAAAGACACTGAGACACTGAGAGACACTGGGACACTGAGACACACTGAGACACACTGAGACACTGGGACACTGAGACACTGAGACTGAGACACTGAGACACACTGAAAGACACTGAGACACTGGGACACTGACACTGAGACACTGAGACACTGAGACACTGGGACACTGAGACACTGGGACACTGAGACACACTGAGAGACACTGAGACACTGAGACACTGGGACACTGAGACACTGAGACACTGAGACACTGGGACACTGAGACACTGAGACACTGAGACACTGGGACACTGAGACACTGGGACACTGGGACACTGGGACACTGGGACACTGGGACACTGAGACACTGAGACACTGGGACACTGGGACACTGAGACACTGGGACACACTGAGACACACTGAGACACTGAGACACTGGGACACTGGGACACACTGAGACACTGGGACACTGAGACACTGAGACACACTGGGACACACTGGGACACACTGGGACACTGAGACACTGAGACACTGGGACACTGGGACACTGAGACACTGAGACACTG
>NC_088214.1:4263597-4265493 GCF_036934945.1 Oncorhynchus masou masou
CCCTGGTGAATATGGAGGTAGGTGGAGACTCAGGAGACTGCGCTGGTGAATATGGAGGAAGGTGGAGACTTAGGAGACTGCCCTGGTGAATATGGAGGTAGGTGGAGACTTAGAAGACTGCCCTGGTGAATATGGAGGTAGGTGGAGACTCAGGAGACTGCCCTGGTGAATATGGAGGTAGGTGGAGACCAGGAGACTGCCCTGGTGAATATGGAGGTAGGTGGAGACTGCCCTGGTGAATATGGAGGTAGGCGGAGACTTCTCACAGTGGAGCAGGAGACTTCCCTGGTGAATATGGCGATTGCCAATAATGCCATCCGTTTGAGAGAAATTCAAACCCAAATAGTCGAAGACTCGGGTAGTCTTTTCAAGGAATTGACAGTATCGGCATTTCCACCATTGACCGGATGGTTCAGAAGAACCTCCATGAGGTCAAACCGTGTGTCTTTTGAAATCAATTCAAACAGAGTTAAAGGAGCAACGAATCCAATATGTGCAGGTAGTTGCTACACTGTACAGAACTTTTACAGTATATAGAGTACGGCCCATCTCTCCAGCATATGAATACAGTAGTGTATTGTAGTGTATAGCAATGTGTTACAGTAAGTGCAGTACACAATATTTTACTCCAGTACAGTAGTACACTACAGTACTGTATTTGTGGTACAGTAAAATGTTGTTGTTTTTTTTTACTTCTGTAGAGAATTTCTGAGACGGATTCCATTGGCTGACCCACAGGATTACATCATCGACGAGGCAGGGTTCAAACAGGGTTCAAACTAACAAAAAGGCGCAAAAGGGGGGGGGACGAAACATCATTGTTCACCGTGCCATAATACAAGTTCCTGGGAGGCAACGTCACCCTACGTTCAGCCATCAGCAATAGTGGCGTCCTCCACCGCCATGTCAAAGTGGGTCCAACACGCCACAACTCCTTCCATTTCTAGTTCAGCTTCGCAATAACGTTCTTCAACAGGAAGGGAGCCAGGGCAACCATTTGGGATAACGCAAGTGTCCATCGGGCTGCTCTGGTTCGTGCCTGGTTCAATGACCAACCCAGGTTCACTGCTCTTTTTTTGCCAGCATTTATGAATGGGGCGTGCAGGGTAGCCTAGTGGTTAGAGTGTTGGACTAGTAACCGAAAGGTTGTGAGTTCAAACCACCGAGCTGACAAGGTGCAAATCTGTCGTTTCTGCCCCTGAACAGGCAGTTAACCCACTGTTCCCAGGCCGTCATTGAAAATAAGAATTTGTTCTTGCGGACTCTAGCCCTGATGCTTATAAGAAATCCCGCTATGCCCTCTGACGAACCATCAAACAGGCAAAGCATCAATACAGGACTGAGATTGAATCATACCACACCGGCTCCGACGCTTGATGGATGTGGCAGGGCTTGCAAACTATTACAGACTACAAACGGAAGCACAGCTGCGAGCTGCTTGGTGACACAAGCCTACCAGACGAGCTAAATCACTTCTATGCTTGCTTCGAGGCAAGCAACACTGAGGCATGCATGAGAGCATCAGCTGTTCCAGATAACCGTGTGATCACGCTCTCCGTAGCCGACGTGAGTAACACCTTTAAACAGGTCAACATACACAAGGCCACGGGGCCAGATGGATTACCGGGACGTGTGCTCCGGGCATGTGCTGACCAACATGTCCCTGATTGAGTCTGTAATACCAACATCTTTCAAGCAGACCACCATTGTCCCTGTGCCCAAGAACACAAAGGCAACCTGCCTAAATGACAACAGACCCGTAGCACTCACGCCCGTATCCATGAAGAGCTTCGAAGGGTTGGTAATGGCCCACTGTTCCTGAGGCCATCATTGAAAATAAGAATTTGTTCTTAACTGACTTGCCTGCTTAAATAAAGGTAAAAAAAATATATTAAA
>NC_088214.1:4265993-4270993 GCF_036934945.1 Oncorhynchus masou masou
ACACAAATGACTCTCCACTCTCCAGGCGTTAAATCTAAATCCAGGGGCCATTTTGACACGAAGCCGAGATAAAACGTTAAGACGACAAGGCAGAGACGAGGAGACGAGGGGTTTTTCCTGTGTTTGTCTCATTATTGTGAGTGTGTGAATGTCGTGGCGGGCGGAGAGCTGCCAAACATTCCAGGACGTAAAGATGAAGCTGGGCTCTGGGCTCTGGGCTCTGGGCTCTGGGCTCTGGGCTCTGGGCTCTGGGCTCTGGGCTCTGGTGTGGAACAACGGCCATCTGATGGAACATGGTAGCCGATCGTCTCACATGGTGGGGATACACCGCTACAATAAATAACTAAAGAAGGTAACAACCCTATCAAACACATCTTGATAATATTACTGGGGAAAATAATCAAAACATTTTTTTTACAAGAAGCTACAAGGGTTTGTGGTTTGAATAACAGCGCTTTTATCCTTTGTAGATTGTAACGTTTCCAAAACGTGACAACCATCTCACGGCCCGAGAGTTTCTCTGATTATTATTAGAACGAAACAAGGAACTCAGAATCAGGTCATTGGGTGTTTCTCACTCTCTTCTCCTCCGTCTCCTCTCTCTTCTTCTCCTCTGTCTCCCTCTCTCTTCCTCTCCTCCTGTCTCCCCTCTCTTCCTCTCCTCCTTCTCCCTCTCTCTTCTTCTCCTCTGTCTCCCTCTCTCTTCTTCTCCTCTGTCTCCCTCTCTCTTCTTCTCCTCTGTCTCCTCTCTCTCTCTTCTTCTCCTCTGTCTCCCTCTCTCTTCTTCTCCTCTGTCTCCCTCTTCTTCTCTCCATTTCTCTCTCTCTTCTTCTCCTCCATTTCTCTCTCTCTTCTTCTCCTCTCCTCTCTCTCTTCTTCTCCTCTGTCTCCCTCTCTTCTTCTCCTCTCTCTTCTTCTCCTCTCTCTCTCTTCTTCTCCTCTGTCTCCCTCTCTCTTCTTCTCCATTTCTCTCTCTCTTCTTCTCCTCTGTCTCTCTCTCTCTTCTTCTCCTCTGTCTCCCTCTCTCTTCTTCTCCTCTGTCTCTCTCTCTCTTCTTCTCCTCTGTCTCCTCTCTCTCTCTCCTCTGTCTCCTCTCTCTTCTCTCTTCTTCTCCTCCTTCTCTCTCTCTCTTCTTCTCCTCTGTCTCCTCTCTCTCTTCTTCTCCTCTGTCTCCCTCTCTCTTCTTCTCCTCTGTCTCCCTCTCTCTTCTTCTCTCCCTTCTCTCTCTCTCTCTATGACATATGTTCCGTCCACCACTTTACACTGTGGCGTCCACGGACAAAGTGGTTTTCTCTGTGTGTGTGTGTGTGTGTGTGTGTGTGTGTGTGTGTGTGTGTGTGTGTGTGTGTGTGTGTGTGTGTGTGTGTGTGTGTGTGTGTGTGTGTGTGTGTGTGTGTGTGTGTGTGTGTGTGTGTCAGATAGCTGGTTTGGAGCAGTGGTTTCTCCCAAGGAGAGCCAGCGGTGGAGATGATAGAGTATTGGAGTAAATGTAAAAATCTCTTTATAAAACATATTAAAGGGGTAAAGGATAATATCCCTGTAGGAATTAGTGGATTGACAGAAATGGAGCAACTGAGGCGAAACATGAATTAAGCTGAGGACATTACCATTTCACTCGGAGGACTACGGTGTTCAGGAAGAAACATAACAAACAGACAACGTTCAATATCGCCAGGGATACACAGCAGTTACAATTAAACACACACACAAGCATGTGCACACAAAACACACACACACACAAAACACCGAAGCCAAATCATGCAGCAAACATTCGTTTCCTGTCCCATATGGCAAAGCCTACGTATGTATTTTACCTTTATTTAACTCGGCAAGAGAGTTAAGAACAAATTCTTATTTTCAATGACGGCCTAGGAACAGTTGGTTAACTGGTCTAGGAACAGTTGGTTAACTGGTCTAGGAACAGTGGGTTAACTGTCTTGTTCAGGGGCAGAACGACAGATTTGTATCTTGTCAGCTCGGGGATATGAACTTGCAACTGTTCAGTTACTAGTCCAACGCTCTAACCACTAGGCTACACTGCCGCCCCGATAGGGTGTATACTATATGTATCTGAATATAGTAACAGACTGGTAGTATATACCACTATGTATCTGAATATAGTAACAGAATGGTAGTATATACCACTATGTATCTGAATATAGTAACAGACTGGTAGTATATACC
The DNA here is from genome assembly GCF_036934945.1 of Oncorhynchus masou masou. Classification (NCBI taxonomy): domain Eukaryota; kingdom Metazoa; phylum Chordata; class Actinopteri; order Salmoniformes; family Salmonidae; genus Oncorhynchus; species Oncorhynchus masou. Next base: position 4,268,178 of record NC_088214.1, read on the forward strand.
ACTATGTATCTGAATATAGTAACTGACTGGTAGTATATACCACTATGTATCTGAATATATATATATATATATGATTACAGAGGAAGCTTCACAAAGTGTTTCTTTTTGATTGGTTAGATTGAAGATAATACAGTAGATAATAGCTCCAATAAGCAGACAACGTGACCTGGTAGCTGACCCTGCTTCTGACAGGGTAATGACAGCCAGGGCTCTAATCACAGACTGACTGCTGGAGAAGCAGACCAGAGGCCTGAGTCTCAAATGAGAGCCTATTCCCTACATAGTGCACATAAGGTTTTGGTCCAAAGTAGTGCACTATGTAGGGAATAGGCTGCCATGTAGAACTCATTCATTTATTAACATGATTTATTTCCAACCCCTACAGTTATTCATTGACATGTCTTCAGCAACACTCAGCTGAAGTAACGGCTGTCTCGCTGATAACTGTTGTGAGGGAGGGGGGACGGACTCCAACATGGTCGCCCACCAGGGTGTTTTAATTCCTGATACAATGGGACTTCAGCCGTCAAAAGGACAAGCAGTTCACCGTGTCAAAGGTCAACATTTCCTCACCGTGAAGCGTATCTGATGTTAACAATCATGAACATGACACAGTGAATATGACGTCATGTAATTGTCCTCATGGTGAAGATGCTGCATGATTATGACGTCGTGAATATGACATCATGATTATGACGTCATGTATTTATCCGGCGTGTGAAGATGCTGCATGATTATGACATCATGAATATGACATCACGATTATGACGTCGTTAATATGACATCGTGATTACGACGTCGTGAATATGACATCATGAATACATTAATGAGAAATAACACATGATTAACACGGCTAATCCAAATCTGTACGTTACGCTCATCTATAGTTCTGTAACCCGACCAGGCACTTCGGGACAGAAAGTTAGCTCGGCAATCTTCAGAGATTCAAAACTGCAATTAAAAGTTGCTCTGATGAGATGACAACACTTAAGCTAAGACCTGCAGCCTGGTGAAATTAAAATATTGTAAATCTAATTCTACCTTTCCTTTCATCTTCAAATCCACAATCACGATGCAGAAGTCATGTCTGAGTACCAAATTCACACACTATTCCCTACCCTATGTCCCTATACCCTACCATATGGGTCCTATTCCCTATCCTATGGGTCCTATTCCCTACCCTGTGTCCCTATTCCCTATCCTATGTCCCTATTCCCTACCCTATGGGTCCCATTCCCTACCCTATGGGTCCTATTCCCTACCCTATGGGTCCTATTCCCTACCCTATGGGTCTGAGACACTGAGACACACTGAGACACACTGAGACACACTGGGACACACTGAGACACAGTGAGACACACGGGGACACACTGAGACACACTGAGATACACTGGGACACACTGAGACACGGAGACACTGAGACACACTGAGACACTGAGACACACTGAGCCACACTGGGACACTGAGACACTGGGACACTGAGCCACACTGGGACACTGAGACACACTGAGAGACACTGAGACACTGAGACACTGAGACACACTGAGACACACTGAAAGACACTGAGACACTGAGAGACACTGGGACACTGAGACACTGAGACACACTGAGAGACACGGAGACACTGAGACACTGAGACACACTGAGACACACTGAAAGACACTGAGACACACTGAGAGACACTGAGACACTGAGACACTGGGACACTGAGACACTGGGACACTGAGACACACTGAGAGACACTGAGACACTGAGACACTGGGACACTGAGACACTGAGACACTGAGACACTGGGACACTGAGACACTGAGACACTGAGACACTGGGACACTGAGACACTGAGACACTGGGACACTGAGACACACTGGAGACACTGGGACACTGAGACACACTGGAGACACTGGGACACTGGAGACACTGAGAGACACTGGGACACACTGAGACACACTGAGAGACACTGAGACACTGGGACACTGAGACACACTGAGACACTGGGACACTGAGACACTGAGACACTGGGACACTGAGACACTGGGACACTGAGACACTGAGACACTGGGACACTGGGACACTGAGACACTGAGACACTGGGACACTGAGACACTGAGACACTGGGACACTGGGACACTGAGACACTGGGACACTGGGACACTGGGACACTGAGACACTGAGACACTGAGACACTGAGACACTGAGACACACTGAGACACTGGGACACTGGGACACTGAGACACTGAGACACTGGGACACTGAGACGACACTGGGACACTGGGACACTGAGACACTGGGACACTGGGACACTGAGACACTGAGACACTGAGACACTGGGACACACTGAGACACTGGGACACACTGAGACACTGGGACACTGGGACACTGAGACACTGAGACACTGGGACACTGGGACACTGAGACACTGGGACACTGGGACACACTGAGAGACACTGGGACACTGAGCCACTGGGACACTGAGACACTGAGACACTGAGACACTGAGACACTGGGACACACTGAGACACTGGGACACACTGAGACACACTGAGACACTGGGACACTGAGACACTGGGACACACTGAGACACTGGGACACACTGAGACACTGAGACACTGGGACACACTGAGACACTGGGACACACTGAGACACTGGGACACTGAGACACACTGGGACACTGGGACACACTGAGACACTGGGACACTGAGACACACTGGGACACACTGGAGACACTGAGACACTGGGACACTGGGACACACTGAGACACTGGGACACACTGAGACACTGGGACACACTGGGACACACTGGGACACTGGGACACTGAG
>NC_088214.1:4275993-4277621 GCF_036934945.1 Oncorhynchus masou masou
ACCTCCATGAGGTCAAACCGTGTGTCTTTTGAAATCAATTCAAACAGAGTTAAAGGAGCAACGAATCCAATATGTGCAGGTAGTTGCTACACTGTACAGAACTTTTACAGTATATAGAGTACGGCCCATCTCTCCAGCATATGAATACAGTAGTGTATTGTAGTGTATAGCAATGTGTTACAGTAAGTGCAGTACACAATATTTTACTCCAGTACAGTAGTACACTACAGTACTGTATTTGTGGTACAGTAAAATGTTGTTGTTTTTTTTTACTTCTGTAGAGAATTTCTGAGACGGATTCCATTGGCTGACCCACAGGATTACATCATCGACGAGGCAGGGTTCAAACAGGGTTCAAACTAACAAAAAGGCGCAAAAGGGGGGGGGACGAAACATCATTGTTCACCGTGCCATAATACAAGTTCCTGGGAGGCAACGTCACCCTACGTTCAGCCATCAGCAATAGTGGCGTCCTCCACCGCCATGTCAAAGTGGGTCCAACACGCCACAACTCCTTCCATTTCTAGTTCAGCTTCGCAATAACGTTCTTCAACAGGAAGGGGAGCCAGGGCAACCATTTGGGATAACGCAAGTTTCCATCGGGCTGCTCTGGTTCGCGCCTGGTTCAATGACCAACCCAGGTTCACTGCTCTTTTTTTTGCCAGCATTTATGAATGGGGCTGCAGTGTAGCCTAGTGGTTAGAGTGTTGGACTAGTAACCGAAAGGTTGTGAGTTCAAACCCCCGAGCTGACAAGGTACAAATCTGTCGTTCTGCCCCTGAACAGGCAGTTAACCCACTGTTCCCAGGCCGTCATTGAAAATAAGAATTTGTTCTTGCGGACTCTAGCCCTGATGCTTATAAGAAATCCCGCTATGCCCTCTGACGAACCATCAAACAGGCAAAGCATCAATACAGGACTGAGATTGAATCATACTACACCGGCTCCGGACGCTTGATGGATGTGGCAGGGCTTGCAAACTATTACAGACGACAAAGGGAAGCATAGCCGCGAGCTGCTTGGTGACAACAAGCCTACCAGACAGAGCTAAATCACTTCTATGCTCGCTTCGAGTGCAGAAGCAACACTGAGGCATGCATGAGAGCATCAGCTGTTCCAGATAACCGTGTGATCACGCTCTCCGTAGCCGACGTGAGTAACACCTTTAAACAGGTCAACATACACAAGGCCGCGGGGCCAGATGGATTACCGGGACGTGTGCTCCGGGCATGTGCTGACCAACATGTCCCTGATTGAGTCCTGTAATACCAACATCTTTCAAGCAGACCACCATTGTCCCTGTGCCCAAGAACACAAAGGCAACCTGCCTAAATGACAACAGACCCGTAGCACTCACGCCCGTATCCATGAAGAGCTTCGAAGGGTTGGTAATGGCCCACTGTTCCTGAGGCCATCATTGAAAATAAGAATTTGTTCTTAACTGACTTGCCTGCTTAAATAAAGGTAAAAAAAATATATTAAAAAAATAGCCTCTCTACTGTATATAGCCTCTCTACTGTATATAGCCTGTCTACTGTATATAGCCTCTCTACTGTATATAGCCTCTCTACTGTATATATCCTCTCTACTGTATGTAGCACTCTACTGTATATAACCTCTCTACTGTA
>NC_088214.1:4277721-4285221 GCF_036934945.1 Oncorhynchus masou masou
TCCAATCATCCTCTGTCTTTATATGTTGTCTGTATGTCTCTCTGCCTGTCTGCCTGTCTGCCTGTCTGCCTGTCTGTCTCTCTGCCTGTCTGTCTGTCTCTCTGCCTGTCTGTCTGTCTCTCTGCCTGTCTGTCTGTCTCTCTGCCTGTCTGTCTCTCTGCCTGTCTGTCTCTCTGCCTGTCTGTCTCTCTGCCTGTCTGCCTGTCTGTCTCTCTGCCTGTCTGTCTCTCTGCCTGTCTGCCTGTCTGTCTCTCTGCCTGTCTGTCTGTCTGTCTGCCTGTGTGCCTGAGAGAGAGAGAGAGAGAGAGAGAGAGAGAGAGAGAGAGAGAGAGAGAGAGAGAGACATCTCAAACTGACAGGGATCATTTTACTTCTTCAAATGAAATGAAATGACAGAGGGCTTCTTCTGTCAAAGGGAGTCTCTGAAAGAACAGATACAGATACACCCCATCTCTGTCTGTTTCCTTCTCCCAGTGGGACTGTAAACACACACAACCTCGCACACACACAGACGCACGAGCATGCACACACGCACACACACACTCCCACAAGTCAGATACTGTGAAACAGTTGTCTCCCTTTTAAGATTCCCTCTAAAAATATATGAGACAGACCTGACAAGACTTTCTCATCCTGTCAGTATCTCTCTACTGTCGTTCATTAGTTCCTGTTATAACGCCTCAGAGTATTACTGTCGATTCCCGTAACCATTTCATAACCCTGTTGTAACCATTTCATAACCCTGTTGTAACCATTTCATAACCCTGTTGTAACCATTTCATAACCCTGTCGTAACCCTGTCGTAACCCTGTCGTAACCATGTCGTAACCCTGTCGTAACCCTGTCGTAACCATGTCATAACCCTGTCATAACCCTGTCATAACCCCGTCATAACCCCGTCGTAACCCTGTTGTAACCCTGTCATAACCATGTCATAACCCTGTCATAACCCCGTCATAACCCCGTCGTAACCCTGTCATAACCCCGTCGTAACCCTGTCGTAACCATGTCATAACCCCGTCATAACCCCGTCGTAACCCTGTCGTAATCCTGTCGTAACCCCGTCGTAACCATCTCATAACCCTGTCGTAACCCTGTCGTAACCCTGTCATAACCCTGTCATAACCCTGTCATAACTCTGATGCTTTATAACACTTGCTGTTGTCATATGTCTGTCCCTTGCATCTCTGAGCTCTCTTTCCCCCCCTCTGAGTTTTAAATACTTCATTACGCCGTTATAATGCTGTTATAAACAGGTCGTAACTAAACTACCATTACGCCGTTATGATGCTGTTATAAACAGGTCGTAACTAAACTACCATTACGCCGTTATGATGCTGTTATGAACAGGTCGTAACTAAACTACCATTACGCCGTTATGATGCTGTTATGAACAGGTCGTAACTAAACTACCATTACGCCGTTATGATGCTGTTATAAACAGGTCGTAACTAAACTACCATTACGCCGTTATGATGCTGTTATAAACAGGTCGTAACTAAACTACCATTACGCCGTTATGATGCTGTTATAAACAGGTCGTAACTAAACTACCATTACGCCGTTATGATGCTGTTATAAACAGGTCGTAACTAAACTACCATTACGCCGTTATGATGCTGTTATAAACAGGTCGTAACTAAACTACCATTACGCCGTTATGATGCTGTTATAAACAGGTCGTAACTAAACTACCATTACGCCGTTATGATGCTGTTATAAACAGGTCGTAACTAAACTACCATTACGCCGTTATGATGCTGTTATAAACAGGTCGTAACTAAACTACCATTACGCCGTTATGATGCTGTTATAAACAGGTCGTAACTAAACTACCATTACGCCGTTATGATGCTGTTATAAACAGGTCGTAACTAAACTACCATTACGCCGTTATGATGCTGTTATATACAGGTCGTAACTAAACTACCATTACGCCGTTATGATGCTGTTATAAACAGGTCGTAACTAAACTACCATTACGCCGTTATGATGCTGTTATAAACAGTTCGTAACTAAACTACCATTACGCCGTTATGATGCTGTTATAAACAGGTCGTAACTAAACTACCATTACGCCGTTATGATGCTGTTATAAACAGGTCGTAACTAAACTACCATTACGCCGTTATGATGATGTTATAAACAGGTCATAACTAAACTACCATTACGCTGTTATAATGCTGTTACAAATCCTTATTGTCTGTATCTCTGGGCTCTCTGAGGGTTGTTTAACACATGTTATACACCTTCATAACCCTGTCATAAGCTTGTTATAACCATTCTAAAGGTGTTATAACACTTACCATCTTCATCCGTCTGCAGTGCCATCTCTCGGCTCTCTTTGACCCCCTCTGGGTTCTTGAGGACCAGTTTGACTGACAGGTTGGTGTAGGGGGTCAGGTTGTGGATGGTGTGCTGGGGGTCACGACCCAGGGTGTCGTAACACACCTCCTCCCGGGTCTCGTCCTTCCCCGCCACGCGGGAGCGGTACTGCACCGTCAGGTTGTAGCTATGACAACGCGTCACGTTGTAGCCGAACGGCTCCCAGCGAATGGTGACTTGTTTCGATTGGACGTCAACTACCTCCAGACGTCTGGGACCGTGGATTGGCTCTGTAGGGGGAGAAGAAAGGTATTTAGAGGATACAGGATGGATGGATAAGGATCTTCTGGTTTGGGAATGTGTGTGTGTGTGTGTGTGTGTTCGCGCGCATGTGCTGGCCTGTGTGATTATCCTAGGCAACTGTTGTACAATGCATTGGGTCTGTAGTGGAAGAAAACAACGTCTGTTTGAATGAACTTTTGCTTTAGCCAGGTGTTTTGACCTGATTAAAAATGTCTGGACACGTGTTGAATGAGCCAAATGGTATCCATGATGCTATTTAAAATCAGTCATGCTAAATTTTGTAAACTGTTCATCTCGGAAAACGAACATAACATTATGCGTCTGTCTGTCTGTCTGTATTAGATTGTGCCAGTTCATTCTGTGGTTTCAAAAGGAGCCCTAATCTAACTCTCACTTCAGTGAACCAGCACATCGTCTATGATTTGTCTCCTGAATAGAGTTGCTCCTTTGTTTGTGTCAGTGTAACATTTTGTTGTGTGAAAACGTGAGCTTCTACTTTCCTAGCACCAAAATCACAAACAGCAAAGTCTTCAGACCTACTAGTGATAGTACCTCTGTATAGGACATATCATCCCTCTAGACCTACTAGTGATAGTACCTCTGTATAGGATATATCATCCCTCTATACCTACTAGTGATAGTACCTCTGTATAGGACATATCCCTCTAGACCTACTAGTGATAGTACCTCTGTATAGGACATATCATCCCTCTATACCTACTAGTGATAGTACCTCTGTATAGGACATATCCCTCTAGACCTACTAGTGATAGTACCTCTGTATAGGATATATCATCCCTCTATACCTACTAGTGATAGTACCTCTGTATAGGACATATCATCCCTCTAGACCTACTAGTGATAGTACCTCTGTATAGGACATATCATCCCTCTATACCTACTAGTGATAGTACCTCTGTATAGGACATATCATCCCTCTAGCTAGACCTACTAGTGATAGTACCTCTGTATAGGACATATCCCTCTAGACCAACTAGTGATAGTACCTCTGTATAGGACATATCATCCCTCTAGACCTACTAGTGATAGTATCTCTGTATAGGACATATCATCCCTCTAGACCTACTAGTGATAGTATCTCTGTATATGATATATCATCCCTCTAGACCTACTAGTGATAGTACCTCTGTATAGGATATATCCCTCTATACCTACTGGTGATAGTATATCTGTATAGGACATATCATCCCTCTAGACCATGTCATTCCTCCACACCCTGTCCAGGCCAGCTATCAGCTCAACATGGATACGGAGTAAACTATCCAGACTTCATCTGTCGTTGTCTGTCTTTTAGTCCAGACCACAACCCCCACTGCCATCCGATCACATGTAATCACATAGTCTTTATCTCCCCTCTTATATCCAGACCACAACCCCAACAGCCATCCGATCACCTGTAATCACATAGTCTTTATCTCCCCTCTTATATCCAGACCACAACCCCAACAGCCATCCGATCACCTGTAATCACATAGTCTTTATCTCCCCTCTTATATCCAGACCACAACCCCAACAGCCATCCGATCACCTGTAATCACATAGTCTTTATCTCCCCTCTTATATCCAGACCACAACCCCAACAGCCATCCGATCACCTGTAATCACATAGTCTTTATCTCTCCTCTTATATCCAGACCACAACCCCAACAGCCATCCAATCACCTGTAATCACATAGTCTTTATCTCCCCTCTTATATCCAGACCACAACCCCAACAGCCATCCGATCACCTGTAATCACATAGTCTTTATCTCCCCTCTTATATCCAGACCACAACCCCAACAGCCATCCGATCACCTGTAATCACATAGTCTTTATCTTATATCCAGACCACAACCCCAACAGCCATCCGATCACCTGTAATTAGTCTTTATCTCTCCTCTTATATCCAGACCACAACCCCAACAGCCATCCGATCACCTGTAATCACATAGTCTTTATCTCCCCTCTTATATCCAGACCACAACCCCAACAGCCATCCGATCACCTGTAATCACATAGTCTTTATCTCCCTCTCCAGACCACAACCCCAACAGCCATCCGATCACCTGTAATCACATAGTCTTTATCTCACCCCCCAACAGCCATTTATAATCCAGTCTTTATCTCCTTTTATATCCAGACCACAACCCCAACAGCCATCCGATCACCTGTAATCACATAGTCTTTATCTCCCCTCTTATATCCAGACCACAACCCCAACAGCCATCCGATCACCTGTAATCACATAGTCTTTATCTCCCCTCCAGACCACAACCCCAACAGCCATCCGATCACCTGTAATCACATAGTCTTTATCTCCCTCTTATATCCAGACCACAACCCCAACAGCCATCCGATCACCTGTAATCACATAGTCTTTATCTCCCCTCTTCTATCCAGACCACAACCCCCACAGCCATCCGATCACCTGTAATCACATAGTCTTTATCTCCCCTCTTATATCCAGACCACAACCCCAACAGCCATCCGATCACCTGTAATCACATAGTCTTTATCTCCCCTCTTATATCCAGACCACAACCCCAACAGCCATCCGATCACCTGTAATCACATAGTCTTTATCTCCCCTCTTATATCCAGACCACAACCCCCAACAGCCATCCGATCACCTGTAATCACATAGTCTTTATCTCCCCTCTTATATCCAGACCACAACCCCAACAGCCATCCGATCACCTGTAATCACATAGTCTTTATCTCCCCTCCAGACCACAACCCCAACAGCCATCCGATCACCTGTAATCACATAGTCTTTATCTCCCCTCTTATATCCAGACCACAACCCCAACAGCCATCCGATCACCTGTAATCACATAGTCTTTATCTCCCCTCTTATATCCAGACCACAACCCCAACAGCCATCCGATCACCTGTAATCACATAGTCTTTATCTCCCCTCTTCTATCCAGACCACAACCCCCACAGCCATCCGATCACCTGTAATCACATAGTCTTTATCTCCCCTCTTATATCCAGACCACAACCCCAACAGCCATCCGATCACCTGTAATCACATAGTCTTTATCTCCCCTCTTATATCCAGACCACAACCCCAACAGCCATCCGATCACCTGTAATCACATAGTCTTTATCTCCCCTCTTATATCCAGACCACAACCCCCAACAGCCATCCGATCACCTGTAATCACATAGTCTTTATCTCCCCTCTTATATCCAGACCACAACCCCAACAGCCATCCGATCACCTGTAATCACATAGTCTTTATCTCCCCTCCAGACCACAACCCCAACAGCCATCCGATCACCTGTAATCACATAGTCTTTATCTCCCCTCTTATATCCAGACCACAACCCCAACAGCCATCCGATCACCTGTAATCACATAGTCTTTATCTCCCCTCTTATATCCAGACCACAACCCCCACAGCCATCCGATCACCTGTAATCACATAGTCTTTATCTCCCCTCTTATATCCAGACCACAACCCCAACAGCCATCCGATCACCTGTAATCACATAGTCTTTATCTCCCTCTTATATCCAGACCACAACCCCAACAGCCATCCGATCACCTGTAATCACATAGTCTTTATCTCCCCTCTTATATCCAGACCACAACCCCCAACAGCCATCCGATCACCTGTAATCACATAGTCTTTATCTCCCCTCTTATATCCAGACCACAACCCCAACAGCCATCCGATCACCTGTAATCACATAGTCTTTATCTCCCCTCTTATATCCAGACCACAACCCCCAACAGCCATCCGATCACCTGTAATCACATAGTCTTTATCTCCCCTCTTATATCCAGACCACAACCCCCAACAGCCATCCGATCACCTGTAATCACATAGTCTTTATCTCCCCTCTTATATCCAGACCACAACCCCCACTACCTTATCTTTTTCTGCCTCTTTCTCTCCCTCTCCGTTTTTCCTTTCAACCCATTTCTATTTCCCTCCCTCCTCTTCCTATCTCCCTCCCTCCCTCTCCCCCCCCCCTCTCTCCTATGGGAGGCGAGCAATCTAGCAGCCTAGTAGCCAGAGCTCAAGGTAATGGGATCAATTTCCCTCCCAGGTTAAAGCTTCAGTCCATTTCTCTGGAAGTCAACACTTTACCACCTATTAGGAGCTGCCAGGGCTCCATTCACTGTTACCCAGGAGACACACACACACACACACACACACAACCCCAGACCATGGTTGACATGCTGGGGTTATAGAGAAAGGAGGAGAGGAGGAGGGGGATGAGGGGGGGGTGAGGGGAGGGGGATGAGGGAGGGGGAGGAGAGGAGGAGGGGATGGGGTGGGGGGAGAGGAGAGGAGGAGGGGGGGGGGTGAAGAGAGGATAGGGGAGGGGAGGAATCGGAGAGGAGGACTGGACTCACCCTCTCTGTCTGGCATACTGTTTGTATCCAGTTTGGTTTGTTTCTGGTCTCAGTAATGGTTTCTGGTCTCAGTAATGGTTTCTGGTCTCTCTCTGTAATGGTTTCTGGTCTCAGTAATGGTTTCTGGTCTCAGTAATGGTTTCTGGTCTCAGTAATGGTTTCTGGTCTCTCTCTGTAATGGTTTCTGGTCTCAGTAATTGTTTCTGGTCTCAGTAATGGTTTCTGGTCTCAGTAATGGTTTCTGGTCTCAAAATGGTTTCTGGTCTCAGTAATGGTTTCTGGTCTCAGTAATGGTTTCTGGTCTCAGTAATGGTTTCTGGTCTCTCTCTGTAATGGTTTCTGGTCTCAGTAATTGTTTCTGGTCTCAGTAATGGTTTCTGGTCTCAGTAATGGTTTCTGGTCTCAAAATGGTTTCTGGTCTCAGTAATGGTTTCTGGTCTCAAAATGGTTTCTGGTCTCAAAATGGTTTCTGGTTCTCAGTAATGGTTTCTGGTCTCA
>NC_088214.1:4290221-4297721 GCF_036934945.1 Oncorhynchus masou masou
TCCCAGAGGGCTCTAGTCTACATTATTACATCTATTAGAATCCCAGAGGGCTCTAGTCTACATTATTACATCTATTAGAATCCCAGAGGGCTCTAGTCTACATTATTACATCTATTAGAATCCCAGAGGGCTCTGGTCTACATTATTACATCTATTAGAATCCCAGAGGGCTCTGGTCTACATTATTACATCTATTAGAATCCCAGAGGGCTCTAGTCTACATTATTACATCTATTAGAATCCCAGAGGGCTCTGGTCTACATTATTACATCTATTAGAATCCCAGAGGGCTCTGGTCTACATTATTATATCTATTAGAATCCCAGAGGGCTCTGGTCTACATTATTACATCTATTAGAATCCCAGAGGGCTCTAGTCTACATTATTACATCTATTAGAATCCCAGAGGGCTCTAGTCTACATTATTACATCTATTAGAATCCCAGAGGGCTCTGGTCTACATTATTACATCTATTAGAATCCCAGAATGATAGGGCTCTGGTCTACATTATTACTTCTATTAGAATCCCAGAATGATAGGGCTCTGGTCTACATTATTACATCTATTAGAATCCCAGACGGCTCTAGTCTACATTATTACATCTATTAGAATCCCAGAGGGCTCTGGTCTACATTATTACATCTATTAGAATCCCAGAGGGCTCTAGTCTACATTATTACATCTATTAGAATCCCAGAGGGCTCTAGTCTACATTATTACATCTATTAGAATCCCAGAGGGCTCTGGTCTACATTATTACATCTATTAGAATCCCAGAGGGCTCTAGTCTACATTATTACATCTATTAGAATCCCAGAGGGCTCTGGTCTACATTATTACATCTATTAGAATCCCAGAGGGCTCTGGTCTACATTATTACATCTATTAGAATCCCAGAATGATAGGGCTCTAGTCTACATTATTACATATATTAGAATCCCAGAGGGCTCTGGTCTACATTATTACATCTATTAGAATCCCAGAGGGCTCTGGTCTACATTATTACATCTATTAGAATCCCAGAATGATAGGGCTCTGGTCTACATTATTACATCTATTAGAATCCCAGAGGGCTCTAGTCTACATTATTACATCTATTAGAATCCCAGAATGATAGGGCTCTGGTCTACATTATTACATCTATTAGAATCCCAGAGGGCTCTGGTCTACATTATTACATCTATTAGAATCCCAGAGGGCTCTGGTCTACATTATTACATCTATTAGAATCCCAGAATGATAGGGCTCTGGTCTACATTATTACATCTATTAGAATCCCAGAGGGCTCTAGTCTACATTATTACATCTATTAGAATCCCAGAATGATAGGGCTCTGGTCTACATTATTACATCTATTAGAATCCCAGAGGGCTCTAGTCTACATTATTACATCTATTAGAATCCCAGAATGATAGGGCTCTGGTCTACATTATTACATCTATTAGAATCCCAGAATGATAGGGCTCTGGTCTACATTATTACATCTATTAGAATCCCAGAATGATAGGGCTCTAGTCTACATTATTACATCTATTAGAATCCCAGAATGATAGGGCTCTGGTCTACATTATTACATCTATTAGAATCCCAGAATGATAGGGCTCTGGTCTACATTATTACATCTATTAGAATCCCAGAGGGCTCTGGTCTACATTATTACATCTATTAGAATCCCAGAATGATAGGGCTCTGGTCTACATTATTACATCTATTAGAATCCCAGAATGATAGGGCTCTAGTCTACATTATTACATCTATTAGAATCCCAGAATGATAGGGCTCTGGTCTACATTATTACATCTATTAGAATCCCAGAGGGCTCTGGTCTACATTATTACATCTATTAGAATCCCAGAGGGCTCTGGTCTACATTATTACATCTATTAGAATCCCAGAGGGCTCTGGTCTACATGATTACATCTATTAGAATCCCAGAGGGCTCTGGTCTACATTATTACATCTATTAGAATCCCAGAATGATAGGGCTCTGGTCTACATTATTACATCTATTAGAATCCCAGAATGATAGGGCTCTGGTCAACATTATTACATCTATTAGAATCCCAGAATGATAGGGCTCTGGTCTACATTATTACATCTATTAGAATCCCAGAGGGCTCTGGTCTACATTATTACATCTATTAGAATCCCAGAGGGCTCTGGTCTACATTATTACATCTATTAGAATCCCAGAGGGCTCTGGTCTACATTATTACATCTATTAGAATCCCAGAGGGCTCTGGTCTACATTATTACATCTATTAGAATCCCAGAATGATAGGGCTCTGGTCTACATTATTACATCTATTAGAATCCCAGAATGATAGGGCTCTGGTCTACATTATTACATCTATTAGAATCCCAGAATGATAGGGCTCTGGTCTACATTATTACATCTATTAGAATCCCAGAGGGCTCTGGTCTACATTATTACATCTATTAGAATCCCAGAGGGCTCTGGTCTACATTATTACATCTATTAGAATCCCAGAGGGCTCTGGTCTACATTATTACATCTATTAGAATCCCAGAATGATAGGGCTCTGGTCTACATTATTACATCTATTAGAATCCCAGAATGATAGGGCTCTGGTCTACATTATTACATCTATTAGAATCCCAGAGGGCTCTGGTCTACATTATTACATCTATTAGAATCCCAGAGGGCTCTGGTCTACATTATTACATCTATTAGAATCCCAGAGGGCTCTGGTCTACATTATTACATCTATTAGAATCCCAGAGGGCTCTGGTCTACATTATTACATCTATTAGAATCCCAGAGGGCTCTGGTCTACATTATTACATCTATTAGAATCCCAGAGGGCTCTGGTCTACATTATTACATCTATTAGAATCCCAGAATGATAGGGCTCTGGTCTACATTATTACATCTATTAGAATCCCAGAGGGCTCTGGTCTACATTATTACATCTATTAGAATCCCAGAGGGCTCTGGTCTACATGATTATATCTATTAGAATCCCAGAATGATAGGGCTCTGGTGATGGAAATCCTAATTTCCATTGAGGAAACATGTCTCCTTGCCCAACAGCGCACCTACAACCTTCAAAAGGCATGGATACCAGAGGCAAAAAGCAAGCACGTTGACAATCAGGTTAGTTTAGTTCAACCCCACAAAATGGAAAGACGACAACACATTTTCTCTGAGGGTTCCTCAATATAAACACTTTTTTCAGACCCAAAATAATAACTCTGACCAATTAATAACTATGGCCTCTCCTCTATATCGTTCAGAGAGAGGAGAGCCAATCAGACGGGCCTCTCCTCTATATCGTTCAGGGGAAAGGAGAGGAGAGCCAATCAGACGGGCCTCTCCTCTATACCGTTCAGGGGAAAGGAGAGGAGAGCCAATCAGACGGGCCTCTCCTCTATACCGTTCAGGGGAAAGGAGAGGAGAGCCAATCAGACGGGCCTCTCCTCTATACCGTTCAGGGGAAAGGAGAGGAGAGCCAATCAGACGGGCCTCTCCTCTATACCGTTCAGGGAAAGGAGAGGAGAGCCAATCAGACGGGCCTCTCCTCTATACCGTTCAGGGGAAAGGAGAGGAGAGCCAATCAGACGGGCCTCTCCTCTATACCGTTCAGGGGAAAGGAGAGGAGAGCCAATTAGACGGGCCTCTCCTCTATACCGTTCAGGGGAAAGGAGAGGAGAGCCAATCAGACGGGCCTCTCCTCTATACCGTTCAGGGGAAAGGAGAGGAGAGCCAATCAGACTGGCCTCTCCTCTATATCGTGCAGGGGAAAGGAGAGGAGAGCCAATCAGACAGGCCTCTCCTCTATACCGTTCAGGGGAAAGGAGAGGAGAGCCAATCAGACGGGCCTCTCCTCTATATCGTTCAGGGGAAAGGAGAGGAGAGCCAATCAGACGGGCCTCTCCTCTATATCGTTCAGGGGAAAGGAGAGGAGAGCCAGTCAGACGGGCCTCTCCTCTATACCGTTCAGGGGAAAGGAGAGGAGAGCCAATCAGACGGGCCTCTCCTCTATACCGTTCAGGGGAAAGGAGAGGAGAGCCAATCAGACGGGCCTCTCCTCTATATGGTTCAGGGGAAAGGAGAGGAGAGCCAATCAGACGGGCCTCTCCTCTATATCGTTCAGGGGAAAGGAGAGGAGAGCCAGTCAGACGGGCCTCTCCTCTATACCGTTCAGGGGAAAGGAGATGAGAGTCAATCACACGGGCCTCTCCTCTATATCGTTCAGGGGAAAGGAGAGGAGAGCCAATCAGACGGCCCTCTCCTCTATACCGTTCAGGGGAAAGGAGAGGAGAGCCAATCAGACAGGCCTCTCCTCTATACCGTTCAGGGGAAAGGAGAGGAGAGCCAATCAGACAGGCCTCTCCTCTATATCGTTCAGGGGAAAGGAGAGGAGAGCCAATCAGACTGGCCTCTCCTCTATATCGTTCAGGGGAAAGGAGAGGAGAGCCAATCAGACTGGCCTCTCCTCTATATCGTTCAGGGGAAAGGAGAGGAGAGCCAATCAGACTGGCCTCTCCTCTATATCGTTCAGGGGAAAGGAGAGGAGAGCCAATCAGACGGGCCCTCTCCTCTATATAGTTCAGGGGAAAGGAGAGGAGAGCCAATCAGACGGCCCTCTCCTCTATACCGTTCAGGGGAAAGGAGAGGAGAGCCAATCAGATGGGCCTCTCCTCTATATCGTTCAGGGGAAAGGAGAGGAGAGCCAATCAGACGGCCCTCTCCTCTATATCGTTCAGGGGAAAGGAGAGGAGAGCCAATCAGACGGCCCTCTCCTCTATATGGTTCAGGAAAAGCAAAGAAGAACCATCCATAAAAAACTAACTTTAAACCCTCTTATTTGCGTAACTATCTCTTGGCTGCAGTGGGGAACGGTTCCACGCCAGGCCCAGAGAATGGCAGGGTGGCCAGGCACACAAATCACATTAGACCACCAGCTCTCAAAGTCACCAATGCACTAAAGTGTGAATTTCAAGAAGAGACAACTGGGTGGCTGGCTGGGAGAGGTTGCCTCCCAAATGGAACCATATTCCCTATATAGTGCACTACTTTAGACCAGAGTCCTATGAGACCGTATTCCCTATATAGTGTACTACTGTAGACCAGAGACCTATTCCCTATATAGTACACTACTATAGACCAGAGCCCTATTCCCTATATAGTGCACTACTATAGACCAGAGCCCTATTCCCTATATATTGCACTACTATAGACCAGAGCCCTAGACCAGGGCCTACAGGGGTCACTACCATAAAGTAGTGCACTACAAAGGGAACAGGGTGCCATTTGGGAGGTCTCCACAGAGAGGGCGTATGAGCGACAGTTGATGAGGTGGAGAACCTTTTTTAACTTATCAGTCTACTGTGACTGTATACATTACACTACGCTGTCCAGGAGACTGTGTGAGGCTTGGTATCTACATATAAACAACAACAACAACAACAGGGGTTCCTTATGTTCTCAAACTATTCTAGTATGTTATTTCAAGGAGCTGATTTAGTAAATCGTCCAACGTTTGAGAGGGTGCGTTCCAGAGAGGATTATTTTCTTTCTCAAATTTAAAGAATTACAAAATGTAAACATCTTGTAAACATCTTGTAAACAAGATCTGGCTGTATTTTAAGTAGTATTTTATTATCTGGCTGTATTTGAAGTAGTATTCTAGTATCTGGCTGTATTTGAAGTAGTATTCTAGTATCTGGCTGTAGTTGGAGTAGTATTCTAGTATCTGGCTGTATTTGGAGTAGTATTCTAGTATCTGGCTGTATTTGAAGTAGTATTCTAGAATCTGGCTGTATTTGAAGTAGTATTCTAGAATCTGACTGTATTTGAAGTAGTATTCTAGAATCTGGCTGTATTTGAAGTAGTATTCTAGAATCTGGCTGTATTTGAAGTAGTATTCTAGTATCTGGCTGTATTTGAAGTAGTATTCTAGAATCTGGCTGTATTTGGAGCAGTATTCTAGTATCTGGCTGTATTTGAAGTAGTATTCTAGTATCTGGCTGTATTTGAAGTAGTATTCTAGTATCTGAAGTAGTATTCTAGTATCTGGGTGTATTTGAAGTAGTATTCTAGAATCTGGCTGTATTTGAATTAGTATTCTAGTATCTGGCTGTATTTGAAGTAGTATTCTAGTATCTGGCTGTATTTGAAGTAGTATTCTAGTATCTGGCTGTATTTGAAGTAGTATTCTAGTATCTGGCTGTATTTGAAGTAGTATTCTAGTATCTGGCTGTACTTGGAGAAGTGTTTCATTTCCTTCACTATAATGTTGTGCCACCCAGAGCCAGGCTACAGCTGCATGTACTGCAGTTATAGTGGTCTTGGAGTGCATTTCATTCACTATTTTCTGAAATTAGTGCCACAGATCAATAAGCTCTACTGGTGACCGAGGAAGGTAACTAGATTGGTTTTCATCTAAGGTAGCATCCCAAATTGCACCCAACCCCATATAGAGACCTATGGAGAATAGGTGTGATTTGGGACCCTAGATTGGTAAATCAGTGGACAAATTACCCCCACACAGCCCTACTCTCCCTTACCCCCGACTCTCCCTACTCCCCCTACCCCCTCCTCTCCCTACTCCCCCTCCTCTCCCTACTCCCCATACTCTCCCATACCCCCTACTCTTTCCTCCCCCCTACTCTCCCCTCCCCCTCTCCCCTACCCCTTCCTTTCCCTACTCTCCCCTCTCCCCTACTCTCCCTAAACCCTACTCTCCCCTACCACCCTACTCTCCCCTACCAACCTACTCTCCCCTACCACCCTACTATCCCCTCTCCCCCTACTCTCCCATACCACCCTACTCTCCCTCTCCCCGACTCTCCTCTAACCCCCTACTCTCCCCTACCACCTTACTCTCCCCTCTCCCCTACTCTCCCCCTAACCCCTACTCTCCCTACCACCCTACTCTCCCCTACCCCCTACTCTCCCCTACCACCCTACTCTCCCCTCTCCCCCGACTCTCCCCTAACCCCTACTCTCCCCTACCACCCTACTCTCCCTACCACCCTACTCTCCCCTACCCCCTCTCCCCTACTCTCCCCTACCCCTCCTCTCCCCTACCCCCTCCTCTCCCCTACCCCCTCTCCCCTACTCTCCCCTACCCCCTCTCCCCTACTCTCCCCTACCCCCTCTCCCCCTACCCCTACTCTCCCCTACCCCCTACCCCCTCCTCTCCCCTACCCCCTCTCCCCTACTCTCCCCTACCCCCTCTCCCCTACCCCCTACTCTCCCCTACCCCCTACCCCTCCTCTCCCCCTACCCCTCTCCCCTACTCTCCCCTAAACCCTACTCTTCCCTACTCTCCCCTACCACCCTACTCTCCCCTACCAACCTACTCTCCCCTACCACCCTACTATCCCCTCTCCCCTACTCTCCCATACCACCCTACTCTCCCCTCTCCCCGACTCTCCTCTAACCCCTACTCTCCCTACCACCCTACTCTCCCCTCTCCCCTACTCTCCCCTACCACCCTACTCTCCCTACCCCTACTCTCCCCTACCAC
>NC_088214.1:4302721-4304290 GCF_036934945.1 Oncorhynchus masou masou
ATCTGATACCAACCGCTCTGCTCTGCTCTGATACCAACCACTCTGCTCTGATACCAACCGCTCTGCTCTGATCTGATACCAACCACTCTGCTCCGATACCAACCTCTCTGCTCTGCTGTGATACCAACCGCTCTGATCTGATCTGATTACCAACCGCTCTGCTCTGATACCAACCGCTCAGCTCTGATCTGATACCAACCGCTCTGGTCTGATACCAACCGCTCTGCTCTGATACCAACCGCTCTGCTCTGATACCAACCGCTCTGCTCTGATGCCAACCGCTCTGCTCTGATACCAACCATTCTGCTCTGCTCTGTTCTGATACCAACCACTCTGCTCTGCTCTGATCTGACACCAACCGCTCTGCTCTGCTCTGCTCTCTGATACCAACTCTGCTCTGATCTGATACCAACCGCTCTGCTCTGATCTGATACCAACCGCTCTGCTCTGATCTGATACCAACCGCTCTACTCTGATACCAACCTCTTTGCTCTGCACTGATACCAACCACTCTGCTCTGCTCTGCTCTGCTCTGATACCAACCGCTCTGCTCTGATCTGATACCAACCGCACTGCTCTGATACCAACATCTCTGCTCTGCTCTGCTGTGATACCAACCACTCTGCTCTGATCTGATACCAACCACTCTGCTCTGATCTGATACCAACCGCTCTGCTCTGATACCAACCGCTCTGCTCTGATCTGATACCAACCGCTCTACTCTGATCTGATACCAACCACTCTGCTCTGCTCTGATACCAACCACTCTGCTCTGCTGTGATACCAACCGCTCTGCTCTGCTCTGATACCAACCTCTCTGCTCTGATGTGATACCAACAACTCTGCTCTGCTCTGTTCTGATACCAACCACTCTGCTCTGCTCTGATCTGACACCAACCGCTCTGCTCTGATAACAACCGCTCTGCTCTGATACCAACCGCTCTGCTCTGATACCAACCGCTCTGCTCTGATCTGATATCAACCGCTCTGCTCTGATCCCAACGTCTCTGCTCTGCACTGATACCAACCACTCTCTCTGCTCTGCTTCACTCTGATCTACTGCTCTGATTCGATACCAACATCTCTGCTCTGCTCTGCTGTGATACCAACCGCTCTGCTGAACTGATCTGCTCTGCTCAGATACCAACCGCTCTGCTCTGATACCAACCACTCTGCTCTGATCTGATACCAACCGCTCTGCTCTGATCTGATACCAACCGCTCTGCTCTGCTGCTCTGAGATACTAACCGCTCTGCTCTGCTCTGATACCAACAGCTCTGCTCTGCTGTGATACCAACCCTGATTCGATGCTCTGATCTGATACCAACCACTCTGCTCTGATACCAACCTCTCTGCTCTGATCGATACCAACCGCTCTGCTCTGATACCAACTGCTCTGATACCAAACTGATTACCAACCGCTCTGCTCTGCTCAGATACCAACCGCTCTGCTCTGGATCTGTACCAACCGCTCTGCTCTGATACCAACCGCTCTGCTCTGATACCAACCGCTCTGCTCTGATACTCAACCGCTCTGATTCGATACCAACCGCTCTGCTCTGCTCAGAT